>NW_027469881.1:0-55881 GCF_051020765.1 Lasioglossum baleicum | reverse complement strand
CGTTATGCGTTATGCGTTATGAGTTATGCGTTATGCGTTATGCGTTATGAGTTATGCGTTATGCGTTATGCGTTATGCGTTATGCGTTATGCGTTATGCGTTATGCGTAATGCGTTATGCGTTATGCGTTATGCGTTATGCGTTATGCGTTATGCGTTATGCGTTATGCGTTATGCGTTATGCGTTATGCGTTATGCGTTATGCGTTATGCGTTATGCGTTATGCGTTATGCGTTATGCGTTATGCGTTATGCGTTATGCGTTATGCGTTATGCGTTATGCGTTATGCGTTATGCGTTATGCGTTATGCGTTATGCGTTATGCGTTATGCGTTATGCGTTATGCGTTATGCGTTATGCGTTATGCGTTATGCGTTATGCGTTATGCGTTATGCGTTATACGTTATGCGTTATGCGTTATGCGTTATGCGTTATGCGTTATGCGTTATGCGTTATGCGTTATGCGTTATGCGTTATGCGTTATGCGTTATGCGTTATGCGTTATGGGCTAAGCGTTATGCCTTATGGTTTATACGTTATGCGTTATGCGTTATGAGTTATGCGTTATGCGTTATGCGTTATGAGTTATGCGTTATGCGTTATGCGTTATGCGTTATGCGTTATGAGTTATGCGTTATGCGTTATGCGTTATGCGTTATGTGTTATGCGTTATGCGTTATGCGTTATGCGTTATGCGTTATGCGTTATGCGTTATGCGTTATGCGTTATGCGTTATGCGTTATGCGTTATGCGTTATGCGTTATGGGCTAAGCGTTATGCCTTATGGTTTATACGTTATGCGTTATGCGTTATGCGTTACGCGTTATGAGTTTTGCGTTACGCGTTAAGCGTTATGCGCAATGGGTTATGCGTTATGCGTTATGCGTTATGCGTTATGCGTTATGCGTTATGCGTTATGCGTTATGCGTTATGCGTTATGCGTTATGCGTTATGCGTTATGCGTTATGCGTTATGCGTTATGCGTTATGCGTTATGCGTTATGCGTTATGCGTTATGCGTTATGCGTTATGCGTTATGCGTTATGCGTTATGCGTTATGCGTTATGCGTTATGGGCTAAGCGTTATGCCTTATGGTTTATACGTTATGCGTTATGCGTTACGCGTTATGAGTTTTGCGTTACGCGTTAAGCGTTATGCGCAATGGGTTATGCGTTATGCGTTATGCGTTATGCGTTATGCGTTATGCGTTATGCGTTATGCGTTATGCGTTATGCGTTATGCGTTATGCGTTATGCGTTAAGCGTTATGCGTTATGCGTTATGCGTTATGCGTTATGCGTTATGCGTTATGCGTTATGCGTTATGCGTTATGCGTTATGCGTTATACGTTATGCGTTATGCGTTATGCGTTATGCGTTATGCGTTATGCGTTATGCGTTATGCGTTATGCGTTATGCGTTATGCGTTATGCGTTATGCGTTATGCGTTATGCGTTATGCGTTATGCGTTATGCGTTATGCGTTATGCGTTATGCGTTATGCGTTATGCGTTATGCGTTATGCGTTATGCGTTATGCGTTATGCGTTATGCGTTATGCGTTATGCGTTATGCGTTATGCGTTATGCGTTATGCGTTATGCGTTATGCGTTATGCGTTATGCGTTATGCGTTATGCGTTATGCGTTATGCGTTATGCGTTATGCGTTATGCGTTATGCGTTATGCGTTATGCGTTATGCGTTATGCGTTATGCGTTATGCGTTATGCGTTATGCGTTATGCGTTATGCGTTATGCGTTATGCGTTATGCGTTATGCGTTATGCGTTATGCGTTATGCGTTATGCGTTATGCGTTATGCGTTATGCGTTATGCGTTAGGCCCTATGTCCACGATGCGTCGCGTCAGAGACGCGTACGCGACAAAATATCGATTGCTGTACGTTTCAGTGCTGCAACCAATGTAAAATAATTGACGCGTGTCCACGAAGCGTCATCGTCGCGTAATCGTCGCTACATTCAGTCGTCATTATGATTAGCGTACGATGCCGCAATCGTCTATACACGAAGCGTAGAGCAAACTTCACGTGATTTACGAAAAGCGAACAAAGATGTCGAGTGACGAGGAGAATGTGATTTTTTATAATTATATTCGACGGAGAAGAAGAAGAACAAGAAAATTCTGGGTGCACCCTTACATTCGCAATAATATTAACTGCAGAATATTTGTGGCTGCAAGAGAATTAGCAGAAGACGATGCTAAATTTCAAGCATTGTACAGAATGCGCAAGGCTACGTACAAGAATCTTGTACGAATAGTGGGGCCAAGCATAGCAAGACAAAATACAAATATGCGAGAATGTGTGAGTCCTGAAGAAAGGATTTTGATAACGTTAAGGTAGGCAAATAAAATTAAATTGTTTATAATAAATTATTAATATTATCAATATAAGTAAAGGACTGAGTTTCGAATTCAGGTTTCAGGATAAGTGTAAATTATATACTATACTATACTATACAAAGACAAGGTCAAAGATATTTCGTTTGCAGATACCTGGCAACAGGTTGTACTTTCGTATCACTGGGACTCTACTTTGCAAGAGGAGTATCTACTATAGCGAGAGTTGTAGCGGAAACTACAGAAGCAATCTGGACTGCCCTAAAAGATTTATATATGCCCATTCCTAGTATGGAAAAGTGGAAAGGAATTGCAGAAAAATATTCGGAATTGTGGAATTTACCAAATTGTTTGGGAGCTATTGATGGAAAGCATATTAGAATTCAGAAATTTCCAAATTCGGGATCCACAAACTTTAATTACAAAGGATATCATTCCGTAATTTTATTGGGTTGCAGTGATGCAGATGGCTGCTTTATATCCATCGAATGTGGTTTCGCAGGGAGAAATAGCGATGGAGGTATATTCCGCACATCGGCATTAGGTCGTTGGTTGGAAAGAGATGGCATCAATATTCCTATGTCGTCGCGATTACCACATGATGAAGAAAACAACCCATTTCCATATTATTTCGTTGCCGATAACGCTTTTCCTTTGCGAAAAAATTTAATGAGACCGTATGCCCAGAGAGGCCTCAATAACAAAAAAAGGATTTTTAATTACAGGTTAAGCCGAGGCAGAAAGAACATAGAATGCACATTTGGCATGTTAACGCAAAAATTTCAAGTATTTTTGACTCCTATTCGATGCCGTAAATATGAAACTATAGTTTCTATAATAAAATGTGCTTGTGTACTTCACAATTACATTCGAAGAAATGATGGACTCCCATACGGAATTAATTCAAATAATCCAACAGTTTCTTCTGCAACGCGTAGAAATATTCCCAATTTACGGGAAAATATTAACATTTCTGGGCGACCTTCTGCGCTAATTTTACGCGACTACTTAGCGAATTATTTTTTAAAACCACAGGTTGCTGTGCCATGGCAGTGGAATGTCTGTATTAATTGAAGAATACGCACCTGAAACGATAAGATTCTTGTACGTAGTCTTGCGCATTCTGTAAAATGCTTGAAATTTAACATCGTCTTCTGCTAACTCTCTTGTAGCCACAAATATTCGGCAGTTAATATTATTGCGAATGTAAGGGTGCACCCAGAATTTTCTTGTTCTTCTTCTTGTCCGTCGAATGTAATTATAAAAATTGAAAATATATTAAATAAAAAAGTCTTAAAAATGCCTTTTTTATTTTTGCATGTAACCTTGTAAATTATAATTTTTGGAAAATCTTTTTTTCATATCATTTCATAAACCAATGCTTCGAATTGATTATAAAAAATCAGGTTGTTTGGTACAATTATAAAAACGTTATTGTGTTTCAAGTGGCGTTCGAATACTTTCGTGGCTCACTGTATACATATGTATGTAGAATGTAGATATACGGCAATGTACGCCTAGCGTACGACACTGTCGTACGGCAGGCGTCATGATGAATGAAGATTGCTACCAATATCGAGATATCGCTTCACGAGCGGGTTTTCATTGTTTTACGTTAACCTATAGATGTTTTTTCACCTACGCGTTGCATAGATACAATTATTTTTCATTATTGTTCAACATATTATTCATTGTTTTTATTGGTTCAGTTAATATTTAATTATTGTTAATTGTTATTTGTTTATTGTTTGTTTCTTGTTGAATTTTGCTACTATTTGTACAAAAGCAAACATGTGTGAAATTACATCGTTTGTACAATTGATAGAAAGGTATCCTTGTTTGTATAACCATACATTATCGGAGTATGCAAAGAAGGATATTACGGAAAAGGCGTGGAATGAAGTGGCGAACGAAATAAAGTGGCCTGGTAAATATTATTATACAAAAGCACATCCCGTTGCTAAATATGTACAGTGACTCAGAAAAATATTCGGACGTTCTAAAAAAGACGATAACTTTTTTAATATTGTACTATACGATTTGAACTTTTTTGGGAAGCTACAGCAATTAGTTTTTACTACAGAATGTGAACAAATTTTTTTTCAAAAATATCAATTGATCGGAATTATATAAAAAATACTAAAAGTTGCATTTTACAACTTTTTTATGTGGTCTATATTGAAAATTTAAAAAATAATTTTTGTTGATCTATGTCAACTGTAGTTGCCGATTGTAAAGAAAAATGGAGAAATATTCGGAACGGATTTGTAAGAAGTTTAAAACCAGGAGCTAGTGGTTCTTCCGCAAAACAAAGGAGGCAGTATTACTTGCATGATATTATGCAATTTGTTCTCCCGTTCGTAAAGCCCACAATGCACGTAGAAAATTGTGGAAACATTCTACCTCCACCAATTGAGGAAATCTCAGGAACTGAAGAACGGGATGATAGTTTTATTGAGACAGTTGCAGAAGTCCATCAAGAGGATACAAGGCGAAAAAAAAAAAATGTTCCAATGAGGTGGACAAGATGTTCATGAAGTATTTGGAACATAAAACAAAAACTTCGACTGAGGACCACCGGAAAATGTTTCTGCTGAGTTTGCTCCCTGATGTCCAGAAATTGACAAATAGTGAGACACGGGAGTTTAAAATGAAAACCATGATGCTACTCGATGAAATTTTAAGCCGCTCTCATCATCAAGCCACAAATACATTTCCCTTTTCACCAACTCCACCATCAATCATTACACCCCATTCACCCACATTTATATGTATATCCCCCACTCCTCTATCAAACTCTACAGAATGTCATCGGGACAACAATATGTAAACATTAAAAAATAATTAAAGAAACGGTCTGGGTTTAATGTTGTAATGTTATGTTGTTTGACACAATTAAAGTTTTTATTGTTTATTTTGTGTGGAATACTCCAAAACATGGTGAATTGCATAGTGTGACGGATTTGGTTTCCTCCCGTCGACCATTTTTTTTTGCAAACTACACATTATCTCGTTGGATGAGATCTTTTTCTGTGAGTTGCATTTTTGTATATTAGATCTTCTACATCGATTACAATTATCCCTCTTTATTCCATGTAAAATAAACAATAAAAACTCTAATTGTGTAAAATATGGAATATTTTATATTTATCATCTTTAAAGCACCTTCCACCAACGATGACATGTCGAAATATCTCGACCATAGTATTGTACGTACAGTATCATGGTGACGAGATATCTCGTCCATAGTATCGTTTCGTCGACATCGTGGAAACGAAATATCTCATTTAGCATCATCTTCTGATCAATCTTTTGCAGCTATAAACGTTCTGCAATCAATATTTCCTGTATAAGGGGTCCACCTAGAATTTCCTTCTGTTTCGATTATAGAGCGCGTCCTCATCGTCACTCAACATTCTCGAAATGATGGAAAACTTGCTGTACGTTTCGTGAATGAAACAAAGCGTCCACATCTCATACGCCATGCGTACGTGTACGCGTCTCTGACGCGACGCATCGTAGACAGAAACAAATCGCGGCCCGCACGCTACGCGTACGCCTCTCTGACGCGACGCATCGTGGACATAGGGCCTTATGCGTTATGGGCTAAGCGTTATGCCTTATGGTTTATACGTTATGAGTTATGCGTTATGCGTTATGCGTTATGCGTTATGCGTTATGCGTTATGCGTTATGCGTTATGCGTTATGCGTTATGCGTTATGGGCTAAGCGTTATGCCTTATGGTTTATACGTTATGCGTTATGCGTTATGCGTTATGCGTTATGCGTTATGCGTTATGCGTTATGCGTTATGCGTTATGCGTTATGCGTTATGCGTTATGCGTTATGCGTTATGCGTTATGCGTTATGCGTTATGGGCTAAGCGTTATGCCTTATGGTTTATACGTTATGAGTTATGCGTTATGCGTTATGCGTTATGCGTTATGCGTTATGCGTTATGCGTTATGCGTTATGCGTTATGCGTTATGCGTTATGCGTTATGCGTTATGCGTTATGCGTTATGCGTTATGCGTTATGCGTTATGCGTTATGCGTTATGCGTTATGCGTTATGCGTTATGCGTTATGCGTTATGCGTTATGCGTTATGCGTTATGCGTTATGCGTTATGCGTTATGCGTTATGCGTTATGCGTTATGCGTTATGCGTTATGCGTTATGCGTTATGCGTTATGCCTTATGGTTTATACGTTATGCGTTATGCGTTATGCGTTATGAGTTTTGCGTTACGTGTTAAGCGTTATGCGCAATGGGTTATGCGTTATGCGTTATGCGTTATGCGTTATGCGTTATGCGTTATGCGTTATGCGTTATGCGTTATGCGTTATGCGTTATGCGTTATGCGTTATGCGTTATGCGTTATGCGTTATGCGTTATGCGTTATGCGTTATGCGTTATGCGTTATGCGTTATGCGTTATGCGTTATGCGTTATGCGTTATGGGCTATGCGTTATGCCTTATGGTTTATACGTTATGCGTTATGCGTTATGCGTTATGCGTTATGCGTTATGCGTTATGCGTTATGCGTTATGCGTTATGCGTTATGCGTTATGCGTTATGCGTTATGCGTTATGCGTTATGCGTTATGCGTTATGCGTTATGCGTTATGCGTTATGCGTTATGCGTTATGCGTTATGCGTTATGCGTTATGCGTTATGCGTTATGCGTAATGCGTTATGCGTTATGCGTTATGCGTTATGCGTTATGGGCTAAGCGTTATGCCTTATGGTTTATACGTTATGAGTTATGCGTTATGCGTTATGCGTTATGCGTTATGCGTTATGCGTTATGCGTTATGCGTTATGCGTTATGCGTTATGCGTTATGCGTTATGCGTTATGCGTTATGCGTTATGCGTTATGCGTTATGCGTTATGCGTTATGCGTTATGCGTTATGCGTTATGCGTTATGCGTTATGCGTTATGGGCTAAGCGTTATGCCTTATGGTTTATACGTTATGCGTTATGCGTTACGCGTTATGAGTTTTGCGTTACGCGTTAAGCGTTATGCGCAATGGGTTATGCGTTATGCGTTATGCGTTATGCGTTATGCGTTATGCGTTATGCGTTATGCGTTATGCGTTATGCGTTATGCGTTATGCGTTATGAGTTATGCGTTATGCGTTATGCGTTATGAGTTATGCGTTATGCGTTATGCGTTATGCGTTATGCGTTATGCGTTATGCGTTATGCGTTATGCGTTATGCGTAATGCGTTATGCGTTATTCGTTATGCGTTATGCGTTATGCGTTATGCGTTATGCGTTATGCGTTATGCGTTATGCGTTATGCGTTATGCGTTATGCGTTAAGCGTTATGCGTTATGCGTTATGCGTTATGCGTTATGCGTTATGCGTTATGCGTTATGCGTTATGCGTCATGCGTTATGCGTTATACGTTATGCGTTATGCGTTATGCGTTATGCGTTATGCGTTATGCTTTATGCGTTATGCGTTATGCGTTATGCGTTATGCGTTATGCGTTATGCGTTATGCGTTATGCGTTATGCGTTATGCGTTATGCGTCATGCGTTATGCGTTATGGGCTAAGCGTTATGCCTTATGGTTTATACGTTATGAGTTATGCGTTATGCGTTATGCGTTATGCGTTAAGCGTTATGCGTTATGCGTTATGCGTTATGCGTTATGCGTTATGCGTTATGCGTTATGCGTTATGCGTTATGCGTTATGCGTTATGCGTTATACGTTATGCGTTATGCGTTATGCGTTATGCGTTATGCGTTATGCGTTATGCGTTATGCGTTATGCGTTATGCGTTATGCGTTATGCGTTATGCGTTATGCGTTATGGGCTAAGCGTTATGCCTTATGGTTTATACGTTATGAGTTATGCGTTATGCGTTATGCGTTATGCGTTATGCGTTATGCGTTATGCGTTATGCGTTATGCGTTATGCGTTATGCGTTATGCGTTATGCGTTATGCGTTATGCGTTATGCGTTATGCGTTATGGGCTAAGCGTTATGCCTTATGGTTTATACGTTATGCGTTATGCGTTACGCGTTATGAGTTTTGCGTTACGCGTTAAGCGTTATGCGCAATGGGTTATGCGTTATGCGTTATGCGTTATGCGTTATGCGTTATGCGTTATGCGTTATGCGTTATGCGTTATGCGTTATGCGTTATGCGTTATGAGTTATGCGTTATGCGTTATGCGTTATGAGTTATGCGTTATGCGTTATGCGTTATGCGTTATGCGTTATGCGTTATGCGTTATGCGTTATGCGTTATGCGTTATGCGTAATGCGTTATGCGTTATGCGTTATGCGTTATGCGTTATGCGTTATGGGCTAAGCGTTATGCCTTATGGTTTATACGTTATGAGTTATGCGTTATGCGTTATGCGTTATGCGTTATGTGTTATGCGTTATGCGTTATGCGTTATGCGTTATGCGTTATGCGTTATGCGTTATGCGTTATGCGTTATGCGTTATGCGTTATGCGTTATGCGTTATGCGTTATGCGTTATGCGTTATGCGTTATGCGTTATGCGTTATGCGTTATGCGTTATGCGTTATGCGTTATGCGTTATGCGTTATGCGTTATGCGTTATGCGTTATGCGTTATGCGTTAAGCGTTATGCGTTATGCGTTATGCGTCAAGCGTTATCCGTTATGCGTTATGCGTTATGCGTTATGCGTTAAGCGTTATGCGTTATGCGTTATGCGTTATGCGTTATGCGTTATGCGTTATGCGTTATGCGTTATGCGTTATGCGTTATGCGTTATGCGTTATGCGTTATGCGTTATGCGTTATGCGTTATGCGTTATGCGTTATGCGTTATGCGTTATGCGTTATGCGTTATGCGTTATGCGTTATGCGTTATGCGTTATGCGTTATGCGTTATGCGTCATGCGTTATGCGTTATGCGTTCTGCGTTATGCGTTATGCGTTATGCGTTATGCGTTATGCGTTATGCGTTATGCGTTATGCGTTATGCGTTATGCGTTATGCGTTATGCGTTATGCGTTATGCGTTATGCGTTATGCGTTATGCGTTATGCGTTATGCGTTATGCGTTATGCGTTATGCGTTATGCGTTATGCGTTATGCGTTATGCGTTATGCGTTATGCGTTATGCGTTATGCGTTATGCGTTAAGCGTTATGCGTTATGCGTTATGCGTTATGCGTTATGGGCTAAGCGTTATGCCTTATGGTTTATACGTTATGAGTTATGCGCTATGCGTTATGCGTTATGCGTTATGCGTTATGCGTTATGCGTTATGCGTTATGCGTTATGGGCTAAGCGTTATGCCTTATGGTTTATACGTTATGCGTTATGCGTTATGCGTTATGCGTTATGAGTTTTGCGTTACGCGTTAAGCGTTATGCGCAATGGGTTATGCGTTATGCGTTATGCGTTATGCGTTATGCGTTATGCGTTATACGTTATGCGTTATGCGTTATGCGTTATGCGTTATGCGTTATGCGTTATGCGTTATGCGTTATGCGTTATGCGTTATGCGTTATGCGTTATGCGTTATGCGTTATGCGTTATGCGTTATGCGTTATGCGTTATGCGTTATGCGTTATGCGTTATGCGTTATGCGTTATGCGTTATGCGTTATGCGTTATGCGTTATGCGTTATGCGTTATGCGTTATGCGTTATGCGTTATGCGTTATGCGTTATGCGTTATGCGTTATGCGTTATGCGTTATGCGTTATGCGTTATGCGTTATGCGTTATGCGTTATGCGTTATGCGTTATGCGTTATGCGTTATGCGTTATGCGTTATGCGTTATGCGTTATGCGTTAAGCGTTATGCGTTATGCCTTATGCGTTATGCGTTATGGGCTAAGCGTTATGCCTTATGGTTTATACGTTATGAGTTATGCGCTATGCGTTATGCGTTATGCGTTATGCGTTATGCGTTATGCGTTATGCGTTATGCGTTATGCGTTATGCGTTATGCGTTATGCGTTATGGGCTAAGCGTTATGCCTTATGGTTTATACGTTATGCGTTATGCGTTATGCGTTATGCGTTATGAGTTTTGCGTTACGCGTTAAGCGTTATGCGCAATGGGTTATGCGTTATGCGTTATGCGTTATGCGTTATGCGTTATGCGTTAAGCGTTATGCGTTATGCGTTATGCGTTATGCGTTATGCGTTATGCGTTATGCGTTATGCGTTATGCGTTATGCGTTATGCGTTATGCGTTATGCGTTATGCGTTATGCGTTATGCGTTATGCGTTATGCGTTATGCGTTATGCGTTATGCGTTATGCGTTATGCGTTATGCGTTATGCGTTATGCGTTATGCGTTATGCGTTATGCGTTATGCGTTATGCGTTATGCGTTATGCGTTATGCGTTATGCGTTATGCGTTATGCGTTATGCGTTATGCGTTATGCGTTATGCGTTATGCGTTATGCGTTATGCGTTATGCGTTATGCGTTATGCGTTATGCGTTATGCGTTATGCGTTATGCGTTATGCGTTATGCGTTATGCGTTATGCGTTATGCGTTATGCGTTATGCGTTATGCGTTATGCGTTATGCGTTATGCGTTATGCGTTATGCGTTATGCGTTATGCGTTATGCGTTATGCGTTATGCGTTATGCGTTATGCGTTATGCGTTATGCGTTATGCTTTATGCGTTATGCGTTATGCGTTATGCGTTATGCGTTATGCGTTATGCGTTATGCGTTATGCGTTATGCGTTATGCGTTATGCGTTATGCGTTATGCGTTATGCGTTATGCGTTATGCGTTATGCGTTATGCGTTATGCGTTATGCGTTATGCGTTATGCGTTATGCGTTATGCGTTATGCGTTATGCGTTAAGCGTTATGCGTTATGCGTTATGCGTCAAGCGTTATCCGTTATGCGTTATGCGTTATGCGTTATGCGTTAAGCGTTATGCGTTATGCGTTATGCGTTATGCGTTATGCGTTATGCGTTATGCGTTATGCGTTATGCGTTATGCGTTATGCGTTATGCGTTATGCGTTATGCGTTATGCGTTATGCGTTATGCGTTATGCGTTATGCGTTATGCGTTATGCGTTATGCGTTATGCGTTATGCGTTATGCGTTATGCGTTATGCGTTATGCGTTATGCGTTATGCGTTATGCGTTATGCGTTATGCGTTATGCGTTATGCGTTATGCGTTATGCGTTATGCGTTATGCGTTATGCGTTATGCGTTATGCGTTATGCGTTATGCGTTATGCGTTATGCGTTATGCGTTATGCGTTATGCGTTATGCGTTATGCGTTATGCGTTATGCGTTATGCGTTATGCGTTATGCGTTATGCGTTAAGCGTTATGCGTTATGCGTTATGCGTTATGCGTTATGGGCTAAGCGTTATGCCTTATGGTTTATACGTTATGAGTTATGCGCTATGCGTTATGCGTTATGCGTTATGCGTTATGCGTTATGCGTTATGCGTTATGCGTTATGCGTTATGCGTTATGGGCTAAGCGTTATGCCTTATGGTTTATACGTTATGCGTTATGCGTTATGCGTTATGCGTTATGAGTTTTGCGTTACGCGTTAAGCGTTATGCGCAATGGGTTATGCGTTATGCGTTATGCGTTATGCGTTATGCGTTATGCGTTATACGTTATGCGTTATGCGTTATGCGTTATGCGTTATGCGTTATGCGTTATGCGTTATGCGTTATGCGTTATGCGTTAAGCGTTATGCGTTATGCGTTATGCGTTATGCGTTATGCGTTATGCGTTATGCGTTATGCGTTATGCGTTATGCGTTATGCGTTATGCGTTATGCGTTATGCGTTATGCGTTATGCGTTATGCGCTATGCGTTATGCGTTATGCGTTATGCGTTATGCGTTATGCGTTATGCGTTATGCGTTATGCGTTATGCGTTATGGGCTAAGCGTTATGCCTTATGGTTTATACGTTATGCGTTATGCGTTATGCGTTATGCGTTATGAGTTTTGCGTTACGCGTTAAGCGTTATGCGCAATGGGTTATGCGTTATGCGTTATGCGTTATGCGTTATGCGTTATGCGTTATACGTTATGCGTTATGCGTTATGCGTTATGCGTTATGCGTTATGCGTTATGCGTTATGCGTTATGCGTTATGCGTTAAGCGTTATGCGTTATGCGTTATGCGTTATGCGTTATGCGTTATGCGTTATGCGTTATGCGTTATGCGTTATGCGTTATGCGTTATGCGTTATGCGTTATGCGTTATGCGTTATGCGTTATGCGTTATGCGTTATGCGTTATGCGTTATGCGTTATGCGTTATGCGTTATGCGTTATGCGTTATGCGTTATGCGTTATGCGTTATGCGTTATGCGTTATGCGTTATGCGTTATGCGTTATGCGTTATGCGTTATGCCTTATGGTTTATACGTTATGCGTTATGCGTTATGCGTTATGACTTTTGCGTTACGTGTTAAGCGTTATGCGCAATGGGTTATGCGTTATGCGTTATGCGTTATGCGTTATGCGTTATGCGTTATGCGTTATGCGTTATGCGTTATGCGTTATGCGTTATGCGTTATGCGTTATGCGTTATGCGTCAAGCGTTATCCGTTATGCGTTATGTGTTATGCGTTATGCGTTAAGCGTTATGCGTTATGCGTTATGCGTTATGCGTTATGCGTTATGCGTTATGCGTTATGCGTTATGCGTTATGCGTTATGCGTTATGCGTTATGCGTTATGCGTTATGCGTTATGCGTTATGCGTTATGCGTTATGCGTTATGCGTTATGCGTTATGCGTTATGCGTTATGCGTTATGCGTTATGCGTTATGCGTTATGCGTTATGCGTTATGCGTTATGCGTTATGCGTTATGCGTTATGCGTTATGCGTTATGCGTTATGCGTTATGCGTTATGCGTTATGCGTTATGCGTTATGCGTTATGCCTTATGGTTTATACGTTATGCGTTATGCGTTATGCGTTATGGTTTATACGTTATGAGTTATGCGTTATGCGTTATGCGTTATGCGTTATGCGTTATGCGTTATGCGTTATGCGTTATGCGTTATGCGTTATGCGTTATGCGTTATGCGTTATGCGTTATGCGTTATGCGTTATGCGTTATGCGTTATGCGTTATGCGTTATGCGTTATGCGTTATGCGTTATGCGTTATGCGTTATGCGTTATGCGTTATGCGTTATGCGTTATGCGTTATGCGTTATGCGTTATGCGTTATGCGTTATGCGTTATGCGTTATGCCTTATGGTTTATACGTTATGCGTTATGCGTTATGCGTTATGAGTTTTGCGTTACGTGTTAAGCGTTATGCGCAATGGGTTATGCGTTATGCGTTATGCGTTATGCGTTATGCGTTATGCGTTATGCGTTATGCGTTATGCGTTATGCGTTATGCGTTATGCGTTATGCGTTATGCGTTATGCGTTATGCGTTATGCGTTATGCGTTATGCGTTATGCGTTATGCGTTATGCGTTATGCGTTATGCGTTATGCGTTATGCGTTATGCGTTATGCGTTATGCGTTATGCGTTATGCGTTATGCGTTATGCGTTATGCGTTATGCGTTAAGCGTTATGCGTTATGCGTTATGCGTCAAGCGTTATCCGTTATGCGTTATGTGTTATGCGTTATGCGTTAAGCGTTATGCGTTATGCGTTATGCGTTATGCGTTATGCGTTATGCGTTATGCGTTATGCGTTATGCGTTATGCGTTAAGCGTTATGCGTTATGCGTTATGCGTTATGCGTTATGCGTTATGCGTTATGCGTTATGCGTTATGCGTTATGCGTTATGCGTTATGCGTTATGCGTTATGCGTTATGCGTTATGCGTTATGCGTTATGCGTTATGCGTTATGCGTTATGCGTTATGCGTTATGCGTAATGCGTTATGCGTTATGCGTTATGCGTTATGCGTTATGCGTTATGCGTTATGCGTTATGCGTTATGCGTTATGCGTTATGCGTTAAGCGTTATGCGTTATGCGTTATGCGTTATGCGTTATGCGTTATGCGTTATGCGTTATGCGTTATGCGTTAAGCGTTATGCGTTATGCGTTATGCGTTATGCGTTATGCGTTATGCGTTATGCGTTATGCGTTATGCGTTATGCGTTATGCGTTATGCGTTATGCGTTATGCGTTATGCGTTATGCGTTATGCGTTATGCGTTATGCGTTATGCGTTATGCGTTATGCGTTATGCGTTATGCGTTATGCGTTATGCGTTATGCGTTATGCGTTATGCGTTATGCGTTATGCGTTATGCGTTATGCGTTATGCGTTATGGGCTAAGCGTTATGCCTTATGGTTTATACGTTATGAGTTATGCGTTATGCGTTATGCGTTATGCGTTATGCGTTATGCGTTATGCGTTATGCGTTATGCGTTATGCGTTATGCGTTATGCGTTATGCGTTATGCGTTATGCGTTATGCGTTATGCGTTATGCGTTATGCGTTATGCGTTATGCGTTATGCGTTATGCGTTATGCGTTATGCGTTATGCGTTATGCGTTATGCGTTATGCGTTATGCGTTATGCGTTATGCGTTATGCGTTATGCGTTATGCGTTATGCGTTATGCGTTATGCGTTATGCGTTATGCGTTATGCGTTATGCGTTATGCGTTATGCGTTATGCGTTATGCGTTATGCGTTATGCGTTATGCGTTATGCGTTATGCGTTATGCGTTATGCGTTATGCGTTATGCGTTATGCGTTATGCGTTATGCGTTATGCGTTATGCGTTATGCGTTATGCGTTATGCGTTATGCCTTATGGTTTATACGTTATGCGTTATGCGTTATGAGTTTTGCGTTACGTGTTAAGCGTTATGCGCAATGGGTTATGCGTTATGCGTTATGCGTTATGCGTTATGCGTTATGCGTTATGCGTTATGCGTTATGCGTTATGCGTTATGCGTTATGCGTTATGCGTTATGCGTTATGCGTTATGCGTTATGCGTTATGCGTTATGCGTTGTGCGTTATGCGTTATGCGTTATGCGTTATGCGTTATGCGTTATGCGTTATGCGTTATGCGTTAAGCGTTATGCGTTATGCGTTATGCGTCAAGCGTTATCCGTTATGCGTTATGTGTTATGCGTTATGCGTTATGCGTTAAGCGTTATGCGTTATGCGTTATGCGTTATGCGTTATGCGTTATGCGTTATGCGTTATGCGTTATGCGTTATGCGTTATGCGTTATGCGTTATGCGTTATGCGTTATGCGTTATGCGTTATGCGTTATGCGTTATGCGTTATGCGTTATGCGTTATGCGTTATGCGTTATGCGTTATGCGTTATGCGTTATGCGTTATGCGTTATGCGTTATGCGTTATGCGTTATGCGTTATGCGTTATGCGTTATGCGTTATGCGTTATGCGTTATGCGTTATGCGTTATGCGTTATGCGTTATGCGTTATGCGTTATGCGTTATGCGTTATGCGTTATGCGTTATGCGTTATGCGTTATGCGTTATGCGTTATGCCTTATGGTTTATACGTTATGCGTTATGCGTTATGCGTTATGAGTTTTGCGTTACGTGTTAAGCGTTATGCGCAATGGGTTATGCGTTATGCGTTATGCGTTATGCGTTATGCGTTATGCGTTATGCGTTATGCGTTATGCGTTATGCGTTATGCGTTATGCGTTATGCGTTATGCGTTATGCGTTATGCGTTATGCGTTATGCGTTATGCGTTATGCGTTATGCGTTATGCGTTATGCGTTATGCGTTATGCGTTATGCGTTATGCGTTATGCGTTATGCGTTATGCGTTATGCGTTATGCGTTATGCGTTATGCGTTATGCGTTATGCGTTATGCGTTATGCGTTATGCGTTAAGCGTTATGCGTTATGCGTTATGCGTTATGCGTTATGGGCTAAGCGTTATGCCTTATGGTTTATACGTTATGAGTTATGCGCTATGCGTTATGCGTTATGCGTTATGCGTTATGCGTTATGCGTTATGCGTTATGCGTTATGCGTTATGCGTTATGCGTTATGGGCTAAGCGTTATGCCTTATGGTTTATACGTTATGCGTTATGCGTTATGCGTTATGCGTTATGAGTTTTGCGTTACGCGTTAAGCGTTATGCGCAATGGGTTATGCGTTATGCGTTATGCGTTATGCGTTATGCGTTATGCGTTATACGTTATGCGTTATGCGTTATGCGTTATGCGTTATGCGTTATGCGTTATGCGTTATGCGTTATGCGTTATGCGTTAAGCGTTATGCGTTATGCGTTATGCGTTATGCGTTATGCGTTATGCGTTATGCGTTATGCGTTATGCGTTATGCGTTATGCGTTATGCGTTATGCGTTATGCGTTATGCGTTATGCGTTATGCGTTATGCGTTATGCGTTATGCGTTATGCGTTATGCGTTATGCGTTATGCGTTATGCGTTATGCGTTATGCGTTATGCGTTATGCGTTATGGGCTAAGCGTTATGCCTTATGGTTTATACGTTATGAGTTATGCGTTATGCGTTATGCGTTATGCGTTATGCGTTATGCGTTATGCGTTATGCGTTATGCGTTATGCGTTATGCGTTATGCGTTATGCGTTATGCGTTATGCGTTATGCGTTATGCGTTATGCGTTATGCGTTATGCGTTATGCGTTATGCGTTATGCGTTATGCGTTATGCGTTATGCGTTATGCGTTATGCGTTATGCGTTATGCGTTATGCGTTATGCGTTATGCGTTATGCGTTATGCGTTATGCGTTATGCGTTATGCGTTATGCGTTATGCGTTATGCGTTATGCGTTATGCGTTATGCGTTATGCGTTATGCGTTATGCGTTATGCGTTATGCGTTATGCGTTATGCGTTATGCGTTATGCCTTATGGTTTATACGTTATGCGTTATGCGTTATGCGTTATGACTTTTGCGTTACGTGTTAAGCGTTATGCGCAATGGGTTATGCGTTATGCGTTATGCGTTATGCGTTATGCGTTATGCGTTATGCGTTATGCGTTATGCGTTATGCGTTATGCGTTATGCGTTATGCGTTATGCGTCAAGCGTTATCCGTTATGCGTTATGTGTTATGCGTTATGCGTTAAGCGTTATGCGTTATGCGTTATGCGTTATGCGTTATGCGTTATGCGTTATGCGTTATGCGTTATGCGTTATGCGTTATGCGTTAAGCGTTATGCGTTATGCGTTATGCGTTATGCGTTATGCGTTAAGCGTTATGCGTTATGCGTTATGCGTTATGCGTTATGCGTTATGCGTTATGCGTTATGCGTTATGCGTTATGCGTTATGCGTTATGCGTTATGCGTTATGCGTTATGCGTTATGCGTTATGGGCTAAGCGTTATGCCTTATGGTTTATACGTTATGAGTTATGCGTTATGCGTTATGCGTTATGCGTTATGCGTTATGCGTTATGCGTTATGCGTTATGCGTTATGCGTTATGCGTTATGCGTTATGCGTTATGCGTTATGCGTTATGCGTTATGCGTTATGCGTTATGCGTTATGCGTTATGCGTTATGCGTTATGCGTTATGCGTTATGCGTTATGCGTTATGCGTTATGCGTTATGCGTTATGCGTTATGCGTTATGCGTTATGCGTTATGCGTTATGCGTTATGCGTTATGCGTTATGCGTTATGCGTTATGCGTTATGCGTTATGCGTTATGCGTTATGCGTTATGCCTTATGGTTTATACGTTATGCGTTATGCGTTATGCGTTATGGTTTATACGTTATGAGTTATGCGTTATGCGTTATGCGTTATGCGTTATGCGTTATGCGTTATGCGTTATGCGTTATGCGTTATGCGTTATGCGTTATGCGTTATGCGTTATGCGTTATGCGTTATGCGTTATGCGTTATGCGTTATGCGTTATGCGTTATGCGTTATGCGTTATGCGTTATGCGTTATGCGTTATGCGTTATGCGTTATGCGTTATGCGTTATGCGTTATGCGTTATGCGTTATGCGTTATGCCTTATGGTTTATACGTTATGCGTTATGCGTTATGCGTTATGAGTTTTGCGTTACGTGTTAAGCGTTATGCGCAATGGGTTATGCGTTATGCGTTATGCGTTATGCGTTATGCGTTATGCGTTATGCGTTATGCGTTATGCGTTATGCGTTATGCGTTATGCGTTATGCGTTATGCGTTATGCGTTATGCGTTATGCGTTATGCGTTATGCGTTATGCGTTATGCGTTATGCGTTATGCGTTATGCGTTATGCGTTATGCGTTATGCGTTATGCGTTATGCGTTATGCGTTATGCGTTATGCGTTATGCGTTATGCGTTATGCGTTATGCGTTATGCGTTATGCGTTATGCGTTAAGCGTTATGCGTTATGCGTTATGCGTCAAGCGTTATCCGTTATGCGTTATGTGTTATGCGTTATGCGTTAAGCGTTATGCGTTATGCGTTATGCGTTATGCGTTATGCGTTATGCGTTATGCGTTATGCGTTATGCGTTATGCGTTAAGCGTTATGCGTTATGCGTTATGCGTTATGCGTTATGCGTTATGCGTTATGCGTTATGCGTTATGCGTTATGCGTTATGCGTTATGCGTTATGCGTTATGCGTTATGCGTTATGCGTTATGCGTTATGCGTTATGCGTTATGCGTTATGCGTTATGCGTTATGCGTTATGCGTTATGCGTAATGCGTTATGCGTTATGCGTTATGCGTTATGCGTTATGCGTTATGCGTTATGCGTTATGCGTTATGCGTTATGCGTTATGCGTTAAGCGTTATGCGTTATGCGTTATGCGTTATGCGTTATGCGTTATGCGTTATGCGTTATGCGTTATGCGTTAAGCGTTATGCGTTATGCGTTATGCGTTATGCGTTATGCGTTATGCGTTATGCGTTATGCGTTATGCGTTATGCGTTATGCGTTATGCGTTATGCGTTATGCGTTATGCGTTATGCGTTATGCGTTATGCGTTATGCGTTATGCGTTATGCGTTATGCGTTATGCGTTATGCGTTATGCGTTATGCGTTATGCGTTATGCGTTATGGGCTAAGCGTTATGCCTTATGGTTTATACGTTATGAGTTATGCGTTATGCGTTATGCGTTATGCGTTATGCGTTATGCGTTATGCGTTATGCGTTATGCGTTATGCGTTATGCGTTATGCGTTATGCGTTATGCGTTATGCGTTATGCGTTATGCGTTATGCGTTATGCGTTATGCGTTATGCGTTATGCGTTATGCGTTATGCGTTATGCGTTATGCGTTATGCGTTATGCGTTATGCGTTATGCGTTATGCGTTATGCGTTATGCGTTATGCGTTATGCGTTATGCGTTATGCGTTATGCGTTATGCGTTATGCGTTATGCGTTATGCGTTATGCGTTATGCGTTATGCGTTATGCGTTATGCGTTATGCGTTATGCGTTATGCGTTATGCGTTATGCGTTATGCGTTATGCGTTATGCGTTATGCGTTATGCGTTATGCGTTATGCGTTATGCGTTATGCGTTATGCGTTATGCGTTATGCGTTATGCGTTATGCGTTATGCGTTATGCGTTATGCGTTATGCGTTATGCGTTATGCGTTATGCGTTATGCGTTATGCGTTATGCGTTATGCGTTATGCGTTATGCGTTATGCGTTATGCGTTATGCGTTATGCGTTATGCGTTATGCGTTATGCGTTATGCGTTATGCGTTATGCGTTATGCGTTATGCGTTATGCGTTATGCGTTATGCGTTATGCGTTATGCGTTATGCGTTATGCGTTATGCGTTATGCCTTATGGTTTATACGTTATGCGTTATGCGTTATGCGTTATGAGTTTTGCGTTACGTGTTAAGCGTTATGCGCAATGGGTTATGCGTTATGCGTTATGCGTTATGCGTTATGCGTTATGCGTTATGCGTTATGCGTTATGCGTTATGCGTTATGCGTTATGCGTTATGCGTTATGCGTTATGCGTTATGCGTTATGCGTTATGCGTTATGCGTTGTGCGTTATGCGTTATGCGTTATGCGTTATGCGTTATGCGTTATGCGTTATGCGTTATGCGTTATGCGTTATGCGTTATGCGTTATGCGTTATGCGTTATGCGTTATGCGTTATGCGTTATGCGTTATGCGTTATGCGTTATGCGTTATGCGTTATGCGTTATGCGTTATGCGTTATGCGTTATGCGTTATGCGTTATGCGTTATGCGTTATGCGTTATGCGTTATGCGTTATGCGTTATGCGTTATGCGTTATGCGTTATGCGTTATGCGTTATGCGTTATGCGTTATGCGTTATGCGTTATGCGTTATGCGTTATGCGTTATGCGTTATGCGTTATGCGTTATGCGTTATGCGTTATGCGTTATGGGCTAAGCGTTATGCCTTATGGTTTATACGTTATGAGTTATGCGTTATGCGTTATGCGTTATGCGTTATGCGTTATGCGTTATGCGTTATGCGTTATGCGTTATGCGTTATGCGTTATGCGTTATGCGTTATGCGTTATGCGTTATGCGTTATGCGTTATGCGTTATGCGTTATGCGTTATGCGTTATGCGTTATGCGTTATGCGTTATGCGTTATGCGTTATGCGTTATGCGTTATGCGTTATGCGTTATGCGTTATGCGTTATGCGTTATGCGTTATGCGTTATGCGTTATGCGTTATGCGTTATGCGTTATGCGTTATGCGTTATGCGTTATGCGTTATGCGTTATGCGTTATGCGTTATGCGTTATGCGTTATGCGTTATGCGTTATGCGTTATGCGTTATGCGTTATGCGTTATGCGTTATGCGTTATGCGTTATGCGTTATGCGTTATGCGTTATGCGTTATGCGTTATGCGTTATGCGTTATGCGTTATGCGTTATGCGTTATGCCTTATGGTTTATACGTTATGCGTTATGCGTTATGCGTTATGAGTTTTGCGTTACGTGTTAAGCGTTATGCGCAATGGGTTATGCGTTATGCGTTATGCGTTATGCGTTATGCGTTATGCGTTATGCGTTATGCGTTATGCGTTATGCGTTATGCGTTATGCGTTATGCGTTATGCGTTATGCGTTATGCGTTATGCGTTATGCGTTATGCGTTATGCGTTATGCGTTATGCGTTATGCGTTATGCGTTATGCGTTATGCGTTATGCGTTATGCGTTATGCGTTATGCGTTATGCGTTATGCGTTATGCGTTAAGCGTTATGCGTTATGCGTTATGCGTCAAGCGTTATCCGTTATGCGTTATGTGTTATGCGTTATGCGTTATGCGTTAAGCGTTATGCGTTATGCGTTATGCGTTATGCGTTATGCGTTATGCGTTATGCGTTATGCGTTAAGCGTTATGCGTTATGCGTTATGCGTTATGCGTTATGCGTTATGCGTTATGCGTTATGCGTTATGAGTTATGCGTTATGCGTTATGCGTTATGCGTTATGCGTTATGCGTTATGCGTTATGCGTTATGCGTTATGCGTTATGCGTTATGCGTTATGCGTTATGCGTTATGCGTTATGGGCTATGCGTTATGCCTTATGGTTTATACGATATGCGTTATGCGTTATGCGTTATGCGTTATGCGTTATGCGTTATGCGTTATGCGTTATGCGTTATGCGTTATGCGTTCTGCGTTATGCGTTATGCGTTATGCGTTATGCGTTATGCGTTAAGCGTTATGCGTTATGCGTTATGCGTTATGAGTTATGCGTTATGCGTTATGCGTTATGCGTTATGCGTTAAGCGTTATGCGTTATGCGTTATGCGTTATGAGTTATGCGTTATGCGTTATGCGTTATGCGTTATGCGTTATGCGTTATGCGTTATGCGTTATGCGTTATGCGTTATGAGTTATGCGTTATGCGTTATGCGTTATGCGTTATGCGTTATGCGTTATGCGTAATGCGTTATGCGTTATGCGTTATGCGTTATGCGTTATGCGTTATGCGTTATGCGTTATGCGTTATGCGTTATGCGTTATGCGTTATGCGTTATGCGTTAAGCGTTATGCGTTATGCGTTATGCGTTATGCGTTATGCGTTATGCGTTAAGCGTTATGCGTTATGCGTTATGCGTTATGCGTTATGCGTTATGCGTTATGCGTTATGCGTTATGCGTTATGCGTTATGCGTTATGCGTTATGCGTTATGCGTTATGCGTTATGCGTTATGCGTTATGCGTTATGCGTTATGCGTTATGCGTTATGCGTTATGCGTTATGCGTTATGCGTTATGCGTTATGCGTTATGCGTTATGCGTTATGCGTTATGCGTTATGCGTTATGCGTTATGCGTTATGCGTTATGCGTTATGCGTTATGGGCTAAGCGTTATGCCTTATGGTTTATACGTTATGAGTTATGAGTTATGCGTTATGCGTTATGCGTTATGCGTTATGCGTTATGCGTTATGCGTTATGCGTTATGCGTTATGCGTTATGCGTTATGCGTTATGCGTTATGCGTTATGCGTTATGCGTTATGCGTTATGCGTTATGCGTTATGCGTTATGCGTTATGCGTTATGCGTTATGCGTTATGCGTTATGCGTTATGCGTTATGCGTTATGCGTTATGCGTTATGCGTTATGCGTTATGCGTTATGCGTTATGCGTTATGCGTTATGCGTTATGCGTTATGCGTTATGCGTTATGCGTTATGCGTTATGCGTTATGCGTTATGCGTTATGCGTTATGCGTTATGCGTTATGCGTTATGCCTTATGGTTTATACGTTATGCGTTATGCGTTATGCGTTATGAGTTTTGCGTTACGTGTTAAGCGTTATGCGCAATGGGTTATGCGTTATGCGTTATGCGTTATGCGTTATGCGTTATGCGTTATGCGTTATGCGTTATGCGTTATGCGTTATGCGTTATGCGTTATGCGTTATGCGTTATGCGTTATGCGTTATGCGTTATGCGTTATGCGTTATGCGTTATGCGTTATGCGTTATGCGTTATGCGTTATGCGTTAAGCGTTATGCGTTATGCGTTATGCGTCAAGCGTTATCCGTTATGCGTTATGTGTTATGCGTTATGCGTTATGCGTTAAGCGTTATGCGTTATGCGTTATGCGTCAAGCGTTATCCGTTATGCGTTATGCGTTATGCGTTATGCGTTAAGCGTTATGCGTTATGCGTTATGCGTTATGCGTTATGCGTTATGAGTTATGCGTTATGCGTTATGCGTTATGCGTTATGCGTTAAGCGTTATGCGTTATGCGTTATGCGTTATGAGTTATGCGTTATGCGTTATGCGTTATGCGTTATGCGTTATGCGTTATGCGTTATGCGTTATGCGTTATGCGTAATGCGTTATGCGTTATGCGTTATGCGTTATGCGTTATGCGTTATGCGTTATGCGTTATGCGTTATGCGTTATGCGTTATGCGTTAAGCGTTATGCGTTATGCGTTATGCGTTATGCGTTATGCGTTATGCGTTAAGCGTTATGCGTTATGCGTTATGCGTTATGCGTTATGCGTTATGCGTTATGCGTTATGCGTTATGCGTTATGCGTTATGCGTTATGCGTTATGCGTTATGCGTTATGCGTTATGCGTTATGCGTTATGCGTTATGCGTTATGCGTTATGCGTTATGCGTTATGCGTTATGCGTTATGCGTTATGCGTTATGCGTTATGCGTTATGCGTTATGCGTTATGCGTTATGCGTTATGCGTTATGCGTTATGCGTTATGCGTTATGCGTTATGCGTTATGCGTTATGCGTTATGCGTTATGCGTTATGCGTTATGCGTTATGCGTTATGCGTTATGCGTTATGCGTTATGCGTTATGCGTTATGCGTTATGCGTTATGCGTTATGCGTTATGCGTTATGCGTTATGCGTTATGCGTTATGCGTTATGCGTTATGCGTTATGCGTTATGCGTTATGCCTTATGGTTTATACGTTATGCGTTATGCGTTATGCGTTATGAGTTTTGCGTTACGTGTTAAGCGTTATGCGCAATGGGTTATGCGTTATGCGTTATGCGTTATGCGTTATGCGTTATGCGTTATGCGTTATGCGTTATGCGTTATGCGTTATGCGTTATGCGTTATGCGTTATGCGTTATGCGTTATGCGTTATGCGTTATGCGTTATGCGTTATGCGTTATGCGTTATGCGTTATGCGTTATGCGTTATGCGTTATGCGTTATGCGTTATGCGTTATGCGTTATGCGTTATGCGTTATGCGTTATGCGTTATGCGTTATGCGTTATGCGTTATGCGTTAAGCGTTATGCGTTATGCGTTATGCGTTATGCGTTATGGGCTAAGCGTTATGCCTTATGGTTTATACGTTATGAGTTATGCGCTATGCGTTATGCGTTATGCGTTATGCGTTATGCGTTATGCGTTATGCGTTATGCGTTATGCGTTATGCGTTATGGGCTAAGCGTTATGCCTTATGGTTTATACGTTATGCGTTATGCGTTATGCGTTATGCGTTATGAGTTTTGCGTTACGCGTTAAGCGTTATGCGCAATGGGTTATGCGTTATGCGTTATGCGTTATGCGTTATGCGTTATGCGTTATACGTTATGCGTTATGCGTTATGCGTTATGCGTTATGCGTTATGCGTTATGCGTTATGCGTTATGCGTTATGCGTTAAGCGTTATGCGTTATGCGTTATGCGTTATGCGTTATGCGTTATGCGTTATGCGTTATGCGTTATGCGTTATGCGTTATGCGTTATGCGTTATGCGTTATGCGTTATGCGTTGTGCGTTATGCGTTATGCGTTATGCGTTATGCGTTATGCGTTATGCGTTATGCGTTATGCGTTAAGCGTTATGCGTTATGCGTTATGCGTCAAGCGTTATCCGTTATGCGTTATGTGTTATGCGTTATGCGTTATGCGTTAAGCGTTATGCGTTATGCGTTATGCGTTATGCGTTATGCGTTATGCGTTATGCGTTATGCGTTATGCGTTATGCGTTATGCGTTATGCGTTATGCGTTATGCGTTATGCGTTATGCGTTATGCGTTATGCGTTATGCGTTATGCGTTATGCGTTATGCGTTATGCGTTATGCGTTATGCGTTATGCGTTATGCGTTATGCGTTATGCGTTATGCGTTATGCGTTATGCGTTATGCGTTATGCGTTATGCGTTATGCGTTATGCGTTATGCGTTATGCGTTATGCGTTATGCGTTATGCGTTATGCGTTATGCGTTATGCGTTATGCGTTATGCCTTATGGTTTATACGTTATGCGTTATGCGTTATGCGTTATGAGTTTTGCGTTACGTGTTAAGCGTTATGCGCAATGGGTTATGCGTTATGCGTTATGCGTTATGCGTTATGCGTTATGCGTTATGCGTTATGCGTTATGCGTTATGCGTTATGCGTTATGCGTTATGCGTTATGCGTTATGCGTTATGCGTTATGCGTTATGCGTTATGCGTTATGCGTTATGCGTTATGCGTTATGCGTTATGCGTTATGCGTTATGCGTTATGCGTTATGCGTTATGCTTTATGCGTTATGCGTTATGCGTTATGCGTTATGCGTTATGCGTTATGCGTTATGCGTTAAGCGTTATGCGTTATGCGTTATGCGTTATGCGTTATGGGCTAAGCGTTATGCCTTATGGTTTATACGTTATGAGTTATGCGCTATGCGTTATGCGTTATGCGTTATGCGTTATGCGTTATGCGTTATGCGTTATGCGTTATGCGTTATGCGTTATGGGCTAAGCGTTATGCCTTATGGTTTATACGTTATGCGTTATGCGTTATGCGTTATGCGTTATGAGTTTTGCGTTACGCGTTAAGCGTTATGCGCAATGGGTTATGCGTTATGCGTTATGCGTTATGCGTTATGCGTTATACGTTATGCGTTATGCGTTATGCGTTATGCGTTATGCGTTATGCGTTATGCGTTATGCGTTATGCGTTATGCGTTAAGCGTTATGCGTTATGCGTTATGCGTTATGCGTTATGCGTTATGCGTTATGCGTTATGCGTTATGCGTTATGCGTTATGCGTTATGCGTTATGCGTTATGCGTTATGCGTTATGCGTTATGCGTTATGCGTTATGCGTTATGCGTTATGCGTTATGCGTTATGCGTTATGCGTTATGCGTTATGCGTTATGCGTTATGCGTTATGGGCTAAGCGTTATGCCTTATGGTTTATACGTTATGAGTTATGCGTTATGCGTTATGCGTTATGCGTTATGCGTTATGCGTTATGCGTTATGCGTTATGCGTTATGCGTTATGCGTTATGCGTTATGCGTTATGCGTTATGCGTTATGCGTTATGCGTTATGCGTTATGCGTTATGCGTTATGGGCTAAGCGTTATGCCTTATGGTTTATACGTTATGAGTTATGCGTTATGCGTTATGCGTTATGCGTTATGCGTTATGCGTTATGCGTTATGCGTTATGCGTTATGCGTTATGCGTTATGCGTTATGCGTTATGCGTTATGCGTTATGCGTTATGCGTTATGCGTTATGCGTTATGCGTTATGCGTTATGCGTTATGCGTTATGCGTTATGCGTTATGCGTTATGCGTTATGCGTTATGCGTTATGCGTTATGCGTTATGCGTTATGCGTTATGCGTTATGCGTTATGCGTTATGCGTTATGCGTTATGCGTTATGCGTTATGCGTTATGCGTTATGCGTTATGCGTTATGCGTTATGCGTTATGCGTTATGCGTTATGCGTTATGCGTTATGCGTTATGCGTTATGCCTTATGGTTTATACGTTATGCGTTATGCGTTATGCGTTATGACTTTTGCGTTACGTGTTAAGCGTTATGCGCAATGGGTTATGCGTTATGCGTTATGCGTTATGCGTTATGCGTTATGCGTTATGCGTTATGCGTTATGCGTTATGCGTTATGCGTTATGCGTTATGCGTTATGCGTCAAGCGTTATCCGTTATGCGTTATGTGTTATGCGTTATGCGTTAAGCGTTATGCGTTATGCGTTATGCGTTATGCGTTATGCGTTATGCGTTATGCGTTATGCGTTATGCGTTATGCGTTATGCGTTAAGCGTTATGCGTTATGCGTTATGCGTTATGCGTTATGCGTTAAGCGTTATGCGTTATGCGTTATGCGTTATGCGTTATGCGTTATGCGTTATGCGTTATGCGTTATGCGTTATGCGTTATGCGTTATGCGTTATGCGTTATGCGTTATGCGTTATGGGCTAAGCGTTATGCCTTATGGTTTATACGTTATGAGTTATGCGTTATGCGTTATGCGTTATGCGTTATGCGTTATGCGTTATGCGTTATGCGTTATGCGTTATGCGTTATGCGTTATGCGTTATGCGTTATGCGTTATGCGTTATGCGTTATGCGTTATGCGTTATGCGTTATGCGTTATGCGTTATGCGTTATGCGTTATGCGTTATGCGTTATGCGTTATGCGTTATGCGTTATGCGTTATGCGTTATGCGTTATGCGTTATGCGTTATGCGTTATGCGTTATGCGTTATGCGTTATGCGTTATGCGTTATGCGTTATGCGTTATGCGTTATGCGTTATGCGTTATGCGTTATGCCTTATGGTTTATACGTTATGCGTTATGCGTTATGCGTTATGGTTTATACGTTATGAGTTATGCGTTATGCGTTATGCGTTATGCGTTATGCGTTATGCGTTATGCGTTATGCGTTATGCGTTATGCGTTATGCGTTATGCGTTATGCGTTATGCGTTATGCGTTATGCGTTATGCGTTATGCGTTATGCGTTATGCGTTATGCGTTATGCGTTATGCGTTATGCGTTATGCGTTATGCGTTATGCGTTATGCGTTATGCGTTATGCGTTATGCGTTATGCGTTATGCGTTATGCGTTATGCGTTATGCGTTATGCGTTATGCCTTATGGTTTATACGTTATGCGTTATGCGTTATGCGTTATGAGTTTTGCGTTACGTGTTAAGCGTTATGCGCAATGGGTTATGCGTTATGCGTTATGCGTTATGCGTTATGCGTTATGCGTTATGCGTTATGCGTTATGCGTTATGCGTTATGCGTTATGCGTTATGCGTTATGCGTTATGCGTTATGCGTTATGCGTTATGCGTTATGCGTTATGCGTTATGCGTTATGCGTTATGCGTTATGCGTTATGCGTTATGCGTTATGCGTTATGCGTTATGCGTTATGCGTTATGCGTTATGCGTTATGCGTTATGCGTTATGCGTTATGCGTTATGCGTTATGCGTTAAGCGTTATGCGTTATGCGTTATGCGTCAAGCGTTATCCGTTATGCGTTATGTGTTATGCGTTATGCGTTAAGCGTTATGCGTTATGCGTTATGCGTTATGCGTTATGCGTTATGCGTTATGCGTTATGCGTTATGCGTTATGCGTTAAGCGTTATGCGTTATGCGTTATGCGTTATGCGTTATGCGTTATGCGTTATGCGTTATGCGTTATGCGTTATGGGCTAAGCGTTATGCCTTATGGTTTATACGTTATGAGTTATGCGTTATGCGTTATGCGTTATGCGTTATGCGTTATGCGTTATGCGTTATGCGTTATGCGTTATGCGTTATGCGTTATGCGTTATGCGTTATGCGTTATGCGTTATGCGTTATGCGTTATGCGTTATGCGTTATGCGTTATGCGTTATGCGTTATGCGTTATGCGTTATGCGTTATGCGTTATGCGTTATGCGTTATGCGTTATGCGTTATGCGTTATGCGTTATGCGTTATGCGTTATGCGTTATGCGTTATGCGTTATGCGTTATGCGTTATGCGTTATGCGTTATGCGTTATGCGTTATGCGTTATGCGTTATGCGTTATGCGTTATGCGTTATGCGTTATGCGTTATGCGTTATGCGTTATGCGTTATGCGTTATGCGTTATGCGTTATGCGTTATGCGTTATGCGTTATGCGTTATGCGTTATGCGTTATGCGTTATGCGTTATGCGTTATGCGTTATGCGTTATGCGTTATGCGTTATGCGTTATGCGTTATGCGTTATGCCTTATGGTTTATACGTTATGCGTTATGCGTTATGCGTTATGAGTTTTGCGTTACGTGTTAAGCGTTATGCGCAATGGGTTATGCGTTATGCGTTATGCGTTATGCGTTATGCGTTATGCGTTATGCGTTATGCGTTATGCGTTATGCGTTATGCGTTATGCGTTATGCGTTATGCGTTATGCGTTATGCGTTATGCGTTATGCGTTATGCGTTATGCGTTATGCGTTATGCGTTATGCGTTATGCGTTATGCGTTATGCGTTATGCGTTATGCGTTATGCGTTAAGCGTTATGCGTTATGCGTTATGCGTCAAGCGTTATCCGTTATGCGTTATGTGTTATGCGTTATGCGTTATGCGTTAAGCGTTATGCGTTATGCGTTATGCGTTATGCGTTATGCGTTATGCGTTATGCGTTATGCGTTAAGCGTTATGCGTTATGCGTTATGCGTTATGCGTTATGCGTTATGCGTTATGCGTTATGCGTTATGAGTTATGCGTTATGCGTTATGCGTTATGCGTTATGCGTTATGCGTTATGCGTTATGCGTTATGCGTTATGCGTTATGCGTTATGCGTTATGCGTTATGCGTTATGGGCTATGCGTTATGCCTTATGGTTTATACGATATGCGTTATGCGTTATGCGTTATGCGTTATGCGTTATGCGTTATGCGTTATGCGTTATGCGTTATGCGTTATGCGTTCTGCGTTATGCGTTATGCGTTATGCGTTATGCGTTATGCGTTAAGCGTTATGCGTTATGCGTTATGCGTTATGAGTTATGCGTTATGCGTTATGCGTTATGCGTTATGCGTTAAGCGTTATGCGTTATGCGTTATGCGTTATGAGTTATGCGTTATGCGTTATGCGTTATGCGTTATGCGTTATGCGTTATGCGTTATGCGTTATGCGTTATGCGTTATGAGTTATGCGTTATGCGTTATGCGTTATGCGTTATGCGTTATGCGTTATGCGTAATGCGTTATGCGTTATGCGTTATGCGTTATGCGTTATGCGTTATGCGTTATGCGTTATGCGTTATGCGTTATGCGTTATGCGTTATGCGTTATGCGTTAAGCGTTATGCGTTATGCGTTATGCGTTATGCGTTATGCGTTATGCGTTAAGCGTTATGCGTTATGCGTTATGCGTTATGCGTTATGCGTTATGCGTTATGCGTTATGCGTTATGCGTTATGCGTTATGCGTTATGCGTTATGCGTTATGCGTTATGCGTTATGCGTTATGCGTTATGCGTTATGCGTTATGCGTTATGCGTTATGCGTTATGCGTTATGCGTTATGCGTTATGCGTTATGCGTTATGCGTTATGCGTTATGCGTTATGCGTTATGCGTTATGCGTTATGCGTTATGCGTTATGCGTTATGCGTTATGGGCTAAGCGTTATGCCTTATGGTTTATACGTTATGAGTTATGAGTTATGCGTTATGCGTTATGCGTTATGCGTTATGCGTTATGCGTTATGCGTTATGCGTTATGCGTTATGCGTTATGCGTTATGCGTTATGCGTTATGCGTTATGCGTTATGCGTTATGCGTTATGCGTTATGCGTTATGCGTTATGCGTTATGCGTTATGCGTTATGCGTTATGCGTTATGCGTTATGCGTTATGCGTTATGCGTTATGCGTTATGCGTTATGCGTTATGCGTTATGCGTTATGCGTTATGCGTTATGCGTTATGCGTTATGCGTTATGCGTTATGCGTTATGCGTTATGCGTTATGCGTTATGCGTTATGCGTTATGCGTTATGCGTTATGCGTTATGCGTTATGCGTTATGCGTTATGCGTTATGCCTTATGGTTTATACGTTATGCGTTATGCGTTATGCGTTATGAGTTTTGCGTTACGTGTTAAGCGTTATGCGCAATGGGTTATGCGTTATGCGTTATGCGTTATGCGTTATGCGTTATGCGTTATGCGTTATGCGTTATGCGTTATGCGTTATGCGTTATGCGTTATGCGTTATGCGTTATGCGTTATGCGTTATGCGTTATGCGTTATGCGTTATGCGTTATGCGTTATGCGTTATGCGTTATGCGTTAAGCGTTATGCGTTATGCGTTATGCGTCAAGCGTTATCCGTTATGCGTTATGCGTTATGTGTTATGCGTTATGCGTTATGCGTTAAGCGTTATGCGTTATGCGTTATGCGTCAAGCGTTATCCGTTATGCGTTATGCGTTATGCGTTATGCGTTAAGCGTTATGCGTTATGCGTTATGCGTTATGCGTTATGCGTTATGAGTTATGCGTTATGCGTTATGCGTTATGCGTTATGCGTTAAGCGTTATGCGTTATGCGTTATGCGTTATGAGTTATGCGTTATGCGTTATGCGTTATGCGTTATGCGTTATGCGTTATGCGTTATGCGTTATGCGTAATGCGTTATGCGTTATGCGTTATGCGTTATGCGTTATGCGTTATGCGTTATGCGTTATGCGTTATGCGTTATGCGTTATGCGTTAAGCGTTATGCGTTATGCGTTATGCGTTATGCGTTATGCGTTATGCGTCAAGCGTTATCCGTTATGCGTTATGTGTTATGCGTTATGCGTTAAGCGTTATGCGTTATGCGTTATGCGTTATGCGTTATGCGTTATGCGTTATGCGTTATGCGTTATGCGTTATGCGTTAAGCGTTATGCGTTATGCGTTATGCGTTATGCGTTATGCGTTATGCGTTATGCGTTATGCGTTATGCGTTATGGGCTAAGCGTTATGCCTTATGGTTTATACGTTATGAGTTATGCGTTATGCGTTATGCGTTATGCGTTATGCGTTATGCGTTATGCGTTATGCGTTATGCGTTATGCGTTATGCGTTATGCGTTATGCGTTATGCGTTATGCGTTATGCGTTATGCGTTATGCGTTATGCGTTATGCGTTATGCGTTATGCGTTATGCGTTATGCGTTATGCGTTATGCGTTATGCGTTATGCGTTATGCGTTATGCGTTATGCGTTATGCGTTATGCGTTATGCGTTATGCGTTATGCGTTATGCGTTATGCGTTATGCGTTATGCGTTATGCGTTATGCGTTATGCGTTATGCGTTATGCGTTATGCGTTATGCGTTATGCGTTATGCGTTATGCGTTATGCGTTATGCGTTATGCGTTATGCGTTATGCGTTATGCGTTATGCGTTATGCGTTATGCGTTATGCGTTATGCGTTATGCGTTATGCGTTATGCGTTATGCGTTATGCGTTATGCGTTATGCGTTATGCGTTATGCCTTATGGTTTATACGTTATGCGTTATGCGTTATGCGTTATGAGTTTTGCGTTACGTGTTAAGCGTTATGCGCAATGGGTTATGCGTTATGCGTTATGCGTTATGCGTTATGCGTTATGCGTTATGCGTTATGCGTTATGCGTTATGCGTTATGCGTTATGCGTTATGCGTTATGCGTTATGCGTTATGCGTTATGCGTTATGCGTTATGCGTTATGCGTTATGCGTTATGCGTTATGCGTTATGCGTTATGCGTTATGCGTTATGCGTTATGCGTTATGCGTTATGCGTTATGCGTTAAGCGTTATGCGTTATGCGTTATGCGTCAAGCGTTATCCGTTATGCGTTATGTGTTATGCGTTATGCGTTATGCGTTAAGCGTTATGCGTTATGCGTTATGCGTTATGCGTTATGCGTTATGCGTTATGCGTTATGCGTTAAGCGTTATGCGTTATGCGTTATGCGTTATGCGTTATGCGTTATGCGTTATGCGTTATGCGTTATGAGTTATGCGTTATGCGTTATGCGTTATGCGTTATGCGTTATGCGTTATGCGTTATGCGTTATGCGTTATGCGTTATGCGTTATGCGTTATGCGTTATGCGTTATGGGCTATGCGTTATGCCTTATGGTTTATACGATATGCGTTATGCGTTATGCGTTATGCGTTATGCGTTATGCGTTATGCGTTATGCGTTATGCGTTATGCGTTATGCGTTCTGCGTTATGCGTTATGCGTTATGCGTTATGCGTTATGCGTTAAGCGTTATGCGTTATGCGTTATGCGTTATGAGTTATGCGTTATGCGTTATGCGTTATGCGTTATGCGTTAAGCGTTATGCGTTATGCGTTATGCGTTATGAGTTATGCGTTATGCGTTATGCGTTATGCGTTATGCGTTATGCGTTATGCGTTATGCGTTATGCGTTATGCGTTATGAGTTATGCGTTATGCGTTATGCGTTATGCGTTATGCGTTATGCGTTATGCGTAATGCGTTATGCGTTATGCGTTATGCGTTATGCGTTATGCGTTATGCGTTATGCGTTATGCGTTATGCGTTATGCGTTATGCGTTATGCGTTATGCGTTAAGCGTTATGCGTTATGCGTTATGCGTTATGCGTTATGCGTTATGCGTTAAGCGTTATGCGTTATGCGTTATGCGTTATGCGTTATGCGTTATGCGTTATGCGTTATGCGTTATGCGTTATGCGTTATGCGTTATGCGTTATGCGTTATGCGTTATGCGTTATGCGTTATGCGTTATGCGTTATGCGTTATGCGTTATGCGTTATGCGTTATGCGTTATGCGTTATGCGTTATGCGTTATGCGTTATGCGTTATGCGTTATGCGTTATGCGTTATGCGTTATGCGTTATGCGTTATGCGTTATGCGTTATGGGCTAAGCGTTATGCCTTATGGTTTATACGTTATGAGTTATGAGTTATGCGTTATGCGTTATGCGTTATGCGTTATGCGTTATGCGTTATGCGTTATGCGTTATGCGTTATGCGTTATGCGTTATGCGTTATGCGTTATGCGTTATGCGTTATGCGTTATGCGTTATGCGTTATGCGTTATGCGTTATGCGTTATGCGTTATGCGTTATGCGTTATGCGTTATGCGTTATGCGTTATGCGTTATGCGTTATGCGTTATGCGTTATGCGTTATGCGTTATGCGTTATGCGTTATGCGTTATGCGTTATGCGTTATGCGTTATGCGTTATGCGTTATGCGTTATGCGTTATGCGTTATGCGTTATGCGTTATGCGTTATGCGTTATGCGTTATGCGTTATGCGTTATGCGTTATGCGTTATGCGTTATGCCTTATGGTTTATACGTTATGCGTTATGCGTTATGCGTTATGAGTTTTGCGTTACGTGTTAAGCGTTATGCGCAATGGGTTATGCGTTATGCGTTATGCGTTATGCGTTATGCGTTATGCGTTATGCGTTATGCGTTATGCGTTATGCGTTATGCGTTATGCGTTATGCGTTATGCGTTATGCGTTATGCGTTATGCGTTATGCGTTATGCGTTATGCGTTATGCGTTATGCGTTATGCGTTATGCGTTATGCGTTAAGCGTTATGCGTTATGCGTTATGCGTCAAGCGTTATCCGTTATGCGTTATGCGTTATGTGTTATGCGTTATGCGTTATGCGTTAAGCGTTATGCGTTATGCGTTATGCGTCAAGCGTTATCCGTTATGCGTTATGCGTTATGCGTTATGCGTTAAGCGTTATGCGTTATGCGTTATGCGTTATGCGTTATGCGTTATGAGTTATGCGTTATGCGTTATGCGTTATGCGTTATGCGTTAAGCGTTATGCGTTATGCGTTATGCGTTATGAGTTATGCGTTATGCGTTATGCGTTATGCGTTATGCGTTATGCGTTATGCGTTATGCGTTATGCGTAATGCGTTATGCGTTATGCGTTATGCGTTATGCGTTATGCGTTATGCGTTATGCGTTATGCGTTATGCGTTATGCGTTATGCGTTAAGCGTTATGCGTTATGCGTTATGCGTTATGCGTTATGCGTTATGCGTTAAGCGTTATGCGTTATGCGTTATGCGTTATGCGTTATGCGTTATGCGTTATGCGTTATGCGTTATGCGTTATGCGTTATGCGTTATGCGTTATGCGTTATGCGTTATGCGTTATGCGTTATGCGTTATGCGTTATGCGTTATGCGTTATGCGTTATGCGTTATGCGTTATGCGTTATGCGTTATGCGTTATGCGTTATGCGTTATGCGTTATGCGTTATGCGTTATGCGTTATGCGTTATGCGTTATGCGTTATGCGTTATGCGTTATGGGCTAAGCGTTATGCCTTATGGTTTATACGTTATGAGTTATGAGTTATGCGTTATGCGTTATGCGTTATGCGTTATGCGTTATGCGTTATGCGTTATGCGTTATGCGTTATGCGTTATGCGTTATGCGTTATGCGTTATGCGTTATGCGTTATGCGTTATGCGTTATGCGTTATGCGTTATGCGTTATGCGTTATGCGTTATGCGTTATGCGTTATGCGTTATGCGTTATGCGTTATGCGTTATGCGTTATGCGTTATGCGTTATGCGTTATGCGTTATGCGTTATGCGTTATGCGTTATGCGTTATGCGTTATGCGTTATGCGTTATGCGTTATGCGTTATGCGTTATGCGTTATGCGTTATGCGTTATGCGTTATGCGTTATGCGTTATGCGTTATGCGTTATGCGTTATGCGTTATGCGTTATGCGTTATGCGTTATGCGTTATGCGTTATGCGTTATGCGTTATGCGTTATGCGTTATGCGTTATGCGTTATGCGTTATGCGTTATGCGTTATGCGTTATGCGTTATGCGTTATGCGTTATGCGTTATGCGTTATGCGTTATGCGTTATGCGTTATGCGTTATGCGTTATGCGTTATGCGTTATGCGTTATGGTTTATACGTTATGCGTTATGCGTTATGCGTTATGAGTTTTGCGTTACGTGTTAAGCGTTATGCGCAATGGGTTATGCGTTATGCGCAATGGGTTATGCGTTATGCGTTATGCGTTATGCGTTATGCGTTATGCGTTATGCGTTATGCGTTATGCGTTATGCGTTATGCCTTATGCGTTATGCGTTATGCGTTATGCGTTATGCGTTATGCGTTATGCGTTATGCGTTATGCGTTATGCGTTATGCGTTATGCGTTATGCGTTATGCGTTATGCGTTATGCGTTATGCGTTACGCGTTATGCGTTATGCGTTATGCGTTATGGGCTATGCGTTATGCCTTATGGTTTATACGTTATGCGTTATGCGTTATGCGTTATGCGTTATGCTTTATGCGTTATGCGTTATGCGTTATGCGTTATGCGTTATGCGTTATGCGTTATGCGTTATGCGTTATGCGTTATGCGTTATGCGTTATGCGTTATGCGTTATGCGTTATGAGTTATGCGTTATGCGTTATGCGTTATGCGTTATGCGTTATGCGTTATGCGTTATGCGTTATGCGTTATGCGTTATGCGTTATGCGTTATGCGTTATGCGTTATGCGGTATGCGTTATGCGTTATGCGTTATGCGTTATGCGTTATGCGTTATGCGTTATGCGTTATGCGTTATGGGCTAAGCGTTATGCCTTATGGTTTATACGTTATGAGTTATGCGTTATGCGTTATGCGTTATGCGTTATGCGTTATGCGTTATGCGTTATGCGTTATGCGTTATGCGTTATGCGTTATGGGCTAAGCGTTATGCCTTATGGTTTATACGTTATGCGTTATGCGTTATGCGTTATGCGTTATGCGTTATGCGTTATGCGTTATGCGTTATGCGTTATGCGTTATGCGTTATGCGTTATGCGTTATGCGTTATGCGTTATGCGTTATGCGTTATGCGTTATGCGTTATGCGTTATGCGTTATGCGTTATGCGTTATGCGTTATGCGTTATGCGTTATGCGTTATGCGTTATGCGTTATGCGTTATGCGTTATGCGTTATGCGTTATGCGTTATGCGTTATGCGTTATGCGTTATGCGTTATGCGTTATGCGTTATGCGTTATGAGTTATGCGTTATGCGTTATGCGTTATGCGTTATGCGTTATGCGTTATGCGTTATGCGTTATGCGTTATGCGTTATGCGTTATGCGTTATGCGTTATGCGTTATGCGTTATGCGTTATGCGTTATGCGTTATGCGTTATGCGTTATGCGTTATGCGTTATGCGTTATGCGTTATGCGTTATGCGTTATGCGTTATGCGTTATGCGTTATGCGTTATGCGTTATGCGTTATGCGTTATGCGTTATGCGTTATGCGTTATGCGTTATGCGTTATGCGTTATGCGTTATGCGTTATGCGTTATGCGTTATGCGTTATGCGTTATGCGTTATGCGTTATGCGTTATGCGTTATGCGTTATGCGTTATGCGTTATGCGTTATGCGTTATGGGCTAAGCGTTATGCCTTATGGTTTATACGTTATGAGTTATGCGTTATGCGTTATGCGTTATGCGTTATGCGTTATGCGTTATGCGTTATGCGTTATGCGTTATGGGCTAAGCGTTATGCGTTATGCGTTATGCGTTATGCGTTATGCGTTATGCGTTATGCGTTATGGGCTATGCGTTATGCCTTATGGTTTATACGTTATGCGTTATGCGTTATGCGTTATGCGTTATGCGTTATGCGTTATGCGTTATGCGTTATGCGTTATGCGTTATGCGTTATGCGTTATGCGTTATGCGTTATGCGTTATGCGTTATGCGTTATGCGTTAAGCGTTATGCGTTATGCGTTATGCGTTATGCGTTATGCGTTATGCGTTATGCGTTATGCGTTATGCGTTATGCGTTATGCGTTATGCGTTATACGTTATGCGTTATGCGTTATGCGTTATGCGTTATGCGTTATGCGTTATGCGTTATGCGTTATGCGTTATGCGTTATGCGTTATGCGTTATGCGTTATGCGTTATGCGTTATGCGTTATGCGTTATGCGTTATGCGTTATGGGCTAAGCGTTATGCCTTATGGTTTATACGTTATGCGTTATGCGTTATGAGTTATGCGTTATGCGTTATGCGTTATGAGTTATGCGTTATGCGTTATGCGTTATGCGTTATGCGTTATGCGTTATGCGTTATGCGTTATGCGTTATGCGTTATGCGTTATGCGTTATGCGTTATGCGTTATGCGTTATGCGTTATGCGTTATGCGTTATGGGCTAAGCGTTATGCCTTATGGTTTATACGTTATGAGTTATGCGTTATGCGTTATGCGTTATGCGTTATGCGTTATGCGTTATGCGTTATGCGTTATGCGTTATGCGTTATGCGTTATGGGCTAAGCGTTATGCCTTATGGTTTATACGTTATGCGTTATGCGTTATGCGTTATGCGTTATGCGTTATGCGTTATGCGTTATGCGTTATGCGTTATGCGTTATGCGTTATGCGTTATGCGTTATGCGTTATGCGTTATGCGTTATGCGTTATGCGTTATGCGTTATGCGTTATGCGTTATGCGTTATGCGTTATGCGTTATGAGTTATGCGTTATGCGTTATGCGTTATGCGTTATGCGTTATGCGTTATGCGTTATGCGTTATGCGTTATGCGTTATGCGTTATGCGTTATGCGTTATGCGTTATGCGTTATGCGTTATGCGTTATGCGTTATGCGTTATGCGTTATGCGTTATGCGTTATGCGTTATGCGTTATGCGTTATGCGTTATGCGTTATGCGTTATGCGTTATGCGTTATGCGTTATGCGTTATGCGTTATGCGTTATGCGTTATGCGTTATGCGTTATGCGTTATGCGTTATGCGTTATGCGTTATGCGTTATGCGTTATGCGTTATGCGTTATGCGTTATGCGTTATGCGTTATGCGTTATGCGTTATGCGTTATGCGTTATGCGTTATGCGTTATGCGTTATGCGTTATGCGTTAAGCGTTATGCGTTATGCGTTATGCGTCAAGCGTTATCCGTTATGCGTTATGTGTTATGCGTTATGCGTTATGCGTTATGCGTTAAGCGTTATGCGTTATGCGTTATGCGTTATGCGTTATGCGTTATGCGTTATGCGTTATGCGGTATGCGTTATGCGTTATGCGTTATGCGTTATGCGTTATGCGTTATGCGTTATGCGTTATGCGTTATGCGTTATGCGTTATGCGTTATGCGTTATGCGTTATGCGTTATGCGTTATGCGTTATGCGTTATGCGTTATGCGTTATGCGTTATGCGTTATGCGTTATGCGTTATGCGTTATGCGTTATGCGTTATGCGTTATGCGTTATGCGTTATGCGTTATGCGTTATGCGTTATGCGTTATGCGTTATGCGTTATGCGTTATGCGTTATGCGTTATGAGTTATGCGTTATGCGTTATGCGTTATGCGTTATGCGTTATGCGTTATGCGTTATGCGTTATGCGTTATGCGTTATGCGTTATGCGTTATGCGTTATGCGTTATGCGTTATGCGTTATGCGTTATGCGTTATGCGTTATGCGTTATGCGTTATGCGTTATGCGTTATGCGTTATGCGTTATGCGTTATGCGTTATGCGTTATGCGTTATGCGTTATGCGTTATGCGTTATGCGTTAATGCGTTATGCGTTATGCGTTATGCGTTATGCGTTATGCGTTATGCGTTATGCGTTATGCGTTATGCGTTATGCGTTATGGGCTAAGCGTTATGCCTTATGGTTTATACGTTATGAGTTATGCGTTATGCGTTATGCGTTATGCGTTATGCGTTATGCGTTATGGGCTAAGCGTTATGCGTTATGCGTTATGCGTTATGCGTTATGCGTTATGCGTTATGCGTTATGGGCTATGCGTTATGCCTTATGGTTTATACGTTATGCGTTATGCGTTATGCGTTATGCGTTATGCGTTATGCGTTATGCGTTATGCGTTATGCGTTATGCGTTATGCGTTATGCGTTATGCGTTATGCGTTATGCGTTATGCGTTATGCGTTATGCGTTAAGCGTTATGCGTTATGCGTTATGCGTTATGCGTTATGCGTTATGCGTTATGCGTTATGCGTTATGCGTTATGCGTTATGCGTTATGCGTTATGCGTTATACGTTATGCGTTATGCGTTATGCGTTATGCGTTATGCGTTATGCGTTATGCGTTATGCGTTATGCGTTATGCGTTATGCGTTATGCGTTATGCGTTATGCGTTATGCGTTATGCGTTATGCGTTATGCGTTATGCGTTATGGGCTAAGCGTTATGCCTTATGGTTTATACGTTATGCGTTATGCGTTATGAGTTATGCGTTATGCGTTATGCGTTATGAGTTATGCGTTATGCGTTATGCGTTATGCGTTATGCGTTATGCGTTATGCGTTATGCGTTATGCGTTATGCCTTATGCGTTATGCGTTATGCGTTATGCGTTATGGGCTAAGCGTTATGCCTTATGGTTTATACGTTATGAGTTATGCGTTATGCGTTATGCGTTATGCGTTATGCGTTATGCGTTATGCGTTATGCGTTATGCGTTATGCGTTATGCGTTATGCGTTATGCGTTATGCGTTATGGGCTAAGCGTTATGCCTTATGGTTTATACGTTATGCGTTATGCGTTATGCGTTATGCGTTATGGGCTAAGCGTTATGCCTTATGGTTTATACGTCATGCGTTATGCGTTATGCGTTATGCGTTATGCGTTATGCGTTATGCGTTATGCGTTATGCGTTATGCGTTATGCGTTATGCGTTATGCGTTATGCGTTATGCGTTATGCGTTATGCGTTATGCGTTATGCGTTATGCGTTATGCGTTATGCGTTATGCGTTATGCGTTATGCGTTATGCGTTATGCGTTATGCGTTATGCGTTATGCGTTATGCGTTATGCGTTATGCGTTATGCGTTATGCGTTATGCGTTATGCGTTATGCGTTATGCGTTATGCGTTATGCGTTATGCGTTATGCGTTATGCGTTATGCGTTATGCGTTATGCGTTATGCGTTATGCGTTATGCGTTATGCGTTATGCGTTATGCGTTATGCGTTATGCGTTATGCGTTATGCGTTATGCGTTATGCGTTATGCGTTAAGCGTTATGCGTTATGCGTTATGCGTCAAGCGTTATCCGTTATGCGTTATGCGTTATGCGTTATGCGTTATGCGTTATGCGTTAAGCGTTATGCGTTATGCGTTATGCGTTATGCGTTATGCGTTATGCGTTATGCGTTATGCGTTATGCGTTATGCGGTATGCGTTATGCGTTATGCGTTATGCGTTATGCGTTATGCGTTATGCGTTATGCGTTATGCGTTATGCGTTATGCGTTATGCGTTATGCGTTATGCGTTATGCGTTATGCGTTATGCGTTATGCGTTATGCGTTATGCGTTATGCGTTATGCGTTATGCGTTATGCGTTATGCGTTATGCGTTATGCGTTATGCGTTATGCGTTATGCGTTATGCGTTATGAGTTATGCGTTATGCGTTATGCGTTATGCGTTATGCGTTATGCGTTATGCGTTATGCGTTATGCGTTATGCGTTATGCGTTATGCGTTATGCGTTATGCGTTATGCGTTATGCGTTATGCGTTATGCGTTATGCGTTATGCGTTATGCGTTATGCGTTATGCGTTATGCGTTATGCGTTATGCGTTATGCGTTATGCGTTATGCGTTATGCGTTATGCGTTATGCGTTATGCGTTATGCGTTATGCGTTATGCGTTATGCGTTATGCGTTATGCGTTATGCGTTATGCGTTATGCGTTATGCGTTATGCGTTATGCGTTATGCGTTATGCGTTATGCGTTATGCGTTATGCGTTATGCGTTATGCGTTATGCGTTATGCGTTATGCGTTATGCGTTATGCGTTATGCGTTATGCGTTATGCGTTATGCGTTATGCGTTATGCGTTATGCGTTATGCGTTATGCGTTATGCGTTATGCGTTATGCGTTATGCGTTATGCGTTATGCGTTATGCGTTATGCGTTATGCGTTATGCGTTAAGCGTTATGCGTTATGCGTTATGCGTTATGCGTTATGCGTTATGCGTTATGCGTTATGCGTTATGCGTTATGCGTTATGCGTTATACGTTATGCGTTATGCGTTATGCGTTATGCGTTATGCGTTATGCGTTATGCGTTATGCGTTATGCGTTATGCGTTATGCGTTATGCGTTATGCGTTATGCGTTATGCGTTATGCGTTATGCGTTATGCGTTATGGGCTAAGCGTTATGCCTTATGGTTTATACGTTATGCGTTATGCGTTATGAGTTATGCGTTATGCGTTATGCGTTATGAGTTATGCGTTATGCGTTATGCGTTATGCGTTATGCGTTATGCGTTATGCGTTATGCGTTATGCGTAATGCGTTATGCGTTATGCGTTATGCGTTATGCGTTATGGGCTAAGCGTTATGCCTTATGGTTTATACGTTATGAGTTATGCGTTATGCGTTATGCGTTATGCGTTATGTGTTATGCGTTATGCGTTATGCGTTATGCGTTATGCGTTATGCGTTATGCGTTATGCGTTATGCGTTATGCGTTATGCGTTATGCGTTATGCGTTATGCGTTATGCGTTATGCGTTATGCGTTATGCGTTATGCGTTATGCGTTATGCGTTATGCGTTATGCGTTATGGGCTAAGCGTTATGCCTTATGGTTTATACGTTATGAGTTATGCGTTATGCGTTATGCGTTATGCGTTATGCGTTATGCGTTATGCGTTATGCGTTATGCGTTATGGGCTAAGCGTTATGCCTTATGGTTTATACGTTATGCGTTATGCGTTATGCGTTATGCGTTATGCGTTATGCGTTATGCGTTATGCGTTATGCGTTATGCGTTATGCGTTATGCGTTATGCGTTATGCGTTATGCGTTATGCGTTATGCGTTATGCGTTATGGGCTAAGCGTTATGCCTTATGGTTTATACGTTATGAGTTATGCGTTATGCGTTATGCGTTATGCGTTATGCGTTATGCGTTATGCGTTATGCGTTATGCGTTATGCGTTATGCGTTATGCGTTATGCGTTATGCGTTATGCGTTATGCGTTATGCGTTATGCGTTATGCGTTATGCGTTATGCGTTATGCGTTATGCGTTATGCGTTATGCGTTATGCGTTATGCGTTATGCGTTATGCGTTATGCGTTATGCGTTATGCGTTATGCGTTATGCGTTATGCGTTATGCGTTATGCGTTATGCGTTATGCGTTATGCGTTATGCGTTATGCGTTATGCGTTATGCGTTATGCGTTATGCGTTATGCGTTATGCGTTATGCGTTATGGGCTAAGCGTTATGCCTTATGGTTTATACGTTATGAGTTATGCGTTATGCGTTATGCGTTATGCGTTATGCGTTATGCGTTATGCGTTATGGGCTAAGCGTTATGCCTTATGGTTTATACGTTATGCGTTATGCGTTATGCGTTATGCGTTATGCGTTATGCGTTATGCGTTATGCGTTATGCGTTATGCGTTATGCGTTATGCGTTATGCGTTATGCGTTATGCGTTATGCGTTATGCGTTATGCGTTATGGGCTAAGCGTTATGCCTTATGGTTTATACGTTATGAGTTATGCGTTATGCGTTGTGCGTTATGCGTTATGCGTTATGCGTTATGCGTTATGCGTTATGCGTTATGCGTTATGCGTTATGCGTTATGCGTTATGCGTTATGCGTTATGCGTTATGCGTTATGCGTTATGCGTTATGCGTTATGCGTTATGCGTTATGCGTTATGCGTTATGCGTTATGCGTTATGCGTTATGCGTTATGCGTTATGCGTTATGCGTTATGCGTTATGCGTTATGCGTTATGCGTTATGCGTTATGCGTTATGCGTTATGCGTTATGCGTTATGCGTTATGCGTTATGCGTTATGCGTTATGCGTTATGCGTTATGCCTTATGGTTTATACGTTATGCGTTATGCGTTATGCGTTATGAGTTTTGCGTTACGTGTTAAGCGTTATGCGCAATGGGTTATGCGTTATGCGTTATGCGTTATGCGTTATGCGTTATGCGTCATGCGTTATGCGTTATGCGTTATGCGTTATGCGTTATGCGTTATGCGTTATGCGTTATGCGTTATGCGTTATGCGTTATGCGTTATGCGTTATGCGTTATGCGTTATGCGTTATGCGTTATGCGTTATGGGCTATGCGTTATGCCTTATGGTTTATACGTTATGCGTTATGCGTTATGCGTTATGCGTTATGCGTTATGCGTTATGCGTTATGCGTTATGCGTTATGCGTTATGCGTTATGCGTTATGCGTTATGCGTTATGCGTTATGCGTTATGCGTTATGCGTTATGCGTTATGCGTTATGCGTTATGCGTTATGCGTTATGCGTTATGCGTTATGCGTTATGCGTTATGCGTTATGCGTTATGCGTTATGCGTTATGCGTTATGCCTTATGGTTTATACGTTATGCGTTATGCGTTATGCGTTATGAGTTTTGCGTTACATGTTAAGCGTTATGCGCAATGGGTTATGCGTTATGCGTTATGCGTTATGCGTAATGCGTTATGCGTTATGCGTTATGCGTTATGCGTTATGCGTTATGCGTTATGCGTTATGCGTTATGCGTTATGCGTTATGCGTTATGCGTTATGCGTTATGCGTTATGCGTTATGCGTTATGCGTTATGCGTTATGCGTTATGCGTTATGCGTTATGCGTTATGCGTTATGCGTTATGCGTTATGCGTTATGCGTTATGCGTTATGCGTTATGGGCTATGCGTTATGCCTTATGGTTTATACGTTATGCGTTATGCGTTATGCGTTATGCGTTATGCGTTATGCGTTATGCGTTATGCGTTATGCGTTATGCGTTATGCGTTATGCGTTATGCGTTATGCGTTATGCGTTATGCGTTATGCGTTATGCGTTATGCGTTATGCGTTATGCGTTATGCGTTATGCGTTATGCGTTAAGCGTTATGCGTTATGCGTTATGCGTTATGCGTTATGCGTTATGCGTTATGCGTTATGCGTTATGCGTTATGCGTTATGCGTTATGCGTTATGCGTTATGCGTTATGCGTTATGCGTTATGCGTTATGCGTTATGCGTTATGCGTTATGCGTTATGCGTTATGCGTTATGCGTTATGCGTTATACGTTATGCGTTATGCGTTATGCGTTATGCGTTATGCGTTATGCGTTATGCGTTATGCGTTATGCGTTATGCGTTATGCGTTATGCGTTATGCGTTATGCGTTATGCGTTATGCGTTATGCGTTATGCGTTATGCGTTATGCCTTATGGTTTATACGTTATGCGTTATGCGTTATGCGTTATGAGTTTTGCGTTACGTGTTAAGCGTTATGCGCAATGGGTTATGCGTTATGCGTTATGCGTTATGCGTTATGCGTCATGCGTTATGCGTTATGCGTTATGCGTTATGCGTTATGCGTTATGCGTTATGCGTTATGCGTTATGCGTTATGCGTTATGCGTTATGCGTTATGCGTTATGCGTTATGCGTTATGCGTTATGCGTTATGGGCTATGCGTTATGCCTTATGGTTTATACGTTATGCGTTATGCGTTATGCGTTATGCGTTATGCGTTATGCGTTATGCGTTATGCGTTATGCGTTATGCGTTATGCGTTATGCGTTATGCGTTATGCGTTATGCGTTATGCGTTATGCGTTATGCGTTATGCGTTATGCGTTATGCGTTATGCGTTATGCGTTATGCGTTATGCGTTATGCGTTATGCGTTATGCGTTATGCGTTATGCCTTATGGTTTATACGTTATGCGTTATGCGTTATGCGTTATGAGTTTTGCGTTACGTGTTAAGCGTTATGCGCAATGGGTTATGCGTTATGCGTTATGCGTTATGCGTAATGCGTTATGCGTTATGCGTTATGCGTTATGCGTTATGCGTTATGCGTTATGCGTTATGCGTTATGCGTTATGCGTTATGCGTTATGCGTTATGCGTTATGCGTTATGCGTTATGCGTTATGCGTTATGCGTTATGCGTTATGCGTTATGCGTTATGCGTTATGCGTTATGCGTTATGCGTTATGCGTTATGCGTTATGCGTTATGGGCTATGCGTTATGCCTTATGGTTTATACGTTATGCGTTATGCGTTATGCGTTATGCGTTATGCGTTATGCGTTATGCGTTATGCGTTATGCGTTATGCGTTATGCGTTATGCGTTATGCGTTATGCGTTATGCGTTATGCGTTATGCGTTATGCGTTATGCGTTATGCGTTATGCGTTATGCGTTATGCGTTATGCGTTAAGCGTTATGCGTTATGCGTTATGCGTTATGCGTTATGCGTTATGCGTTATGCGTTATGCGTTATGCGTTATGCGTTATGCGTTATGCGTTATGCGTTATGCGTTATGCGTTATGCGTTATGCGTTATGCGTTATGCGTTATGCGTTATGCGTTATGCGTTATGCGTTATGCGTTATACGTTATGCGTTATGCGTTATGCGTTATGCGTTATGCGTTATGCGTTATGCGTTATGCGTTATGCGTTATGCGTTATGCGTTATGCGTTATGCGTTATGCGTTATGCGTTATGCGTTATGCGTTATGCGTTATGGGCTAAGCGTTATGCCTTATGGTTTATACGTTGTGAGTTATGCGTTATGCGTTATGCGTTATGCGTTATGCGTTATGCGTTATGCGTTATGCGTTATGCGTTATGCGTTATGCGTTATGCGTTATGCGTTATGCGTTATGCGTTATGCGTTATGCGTTATGCGTTATGCGTTATGCGTTATGCGTTATGGGCTAAGCGTTATGCCTTATGGTTTATACGTTATGCGTTATGCGTTACGCGTTATGAGTTTTGCGTTACGCGTTAAGCGTTATGCGCAATGGGTTATGCGTTATGCGCAATGGGTTATGCGTTATGCGTTATGCGTTATGCGTTATGCGTTATGCGTTATGCGTTATGCGTTATGCGTTATGAGTTATGCGTTATGCGTTATGCGTTATGAGTTATGCGTTATGCGTTATGCGTTATGCGTTATGCGTTATGCGTTATGCGTTATGCGTTATGCGTTATGCGTTATGCGTAATGCGTTATGCGTTATGCGTTATGCGTTATGCGTTATGGGCTAAGCGTTATGCCTTATGGTTTATACGTTATGAGTTATGCGTTATGCGTTATGCGTTATGCGTTATGCGTTATGCGTTATGCGTTATGCGTTATGCGTTATGCGTTATGCGTTATGCGTTATGCGTTATGCGTTATGCGTTATGCGTTATGCGTTATGCGTTATGCGTTATGGGCTAAGCGTTATGCCTTATGGTTTATACGTTATGCGTTATGCGTTACGCGTTATGAGTTTTGCGTTACGCGTTAAGCGTTATGCGCAATGGGTTATGCGTTATGCGTTATGCGTTATGCGTTATGCGTTATGCGTTATGCGTTATGCGTTATGCGTTATGCGTTATGCGTTATGAGTTATGCGTTATGCGTTATGCGTTATGAGTTATGCGTTATGCGTTATGCGTTATGCGTTATGCGTTATGCGTTATGCGTTATGCGTAATGCGTTATGCGTTATTCGTTATGCGTTATGCGTTATGCGTTATGCGTTATGCGTTATGCGTTATGCGTTATGCGTTATGCGTTATGCGTTATGCGTTAAGCGTTATGCGTTATGCGTTATGCGTTATGCGTTATGCGTTATGCGTTATGCGTTATGCGTTATGCGTTATGCGTTATGCGTCATGCGTTATGCGTTATACGTTATGCGTTATGCGTTATGCGTTATGCGTTATGCGTTATGCTTTATGCGTTATGCGTTATGCGTTATGCGTTATGCGTTATGCGTTATGCGTTATGCGTTATGCGTTATGCGTTATGCGTTATGCGTTATGCGTTATGCGTTATGCGTCATGCGTTATGCGTTATGGGCTAAGCGTTATGCCTTATGGTTTATACGTTATGAGTTATGCGTTATGCGTTATGCGTTATGCGTTAAGCGTTATGCGTTATGCGTTATGCGTTATGCGTTATGCGTTATGCGTTATGCGTTATGCGTTATGCGTTATGCGTTATGCGTTATGCGTTATACGTTATGCGTTATGCGTTATGCGTTATGCGTTATGCGTTATGCGTTATGCGTTATGCGTTATGCGTTATGCGTTATGCGTTATGCGTTATGCGTTATGGGCTAAGCGTTATGCCTTATGGTTTATACGTTATGAGTTATGCGTTATGCGTTATGCGTTATGCGTTATGCGTTATGCGTTATGCGTTATGCGTTATGCGTTATGCGTTATGGGCTAAGCGTTATGCCTTATGGTTTATACGTTATGAGTTATGCGTTATGCGTTATGCGTTATGCGTTATGCGTTATGCGTTATGCGTTATGCGTTATGCGTTATGCGTTATGCGTTATGCGTTATGCGTTATGCGTTATGCGTTATGCGTTATGCGTTATGCGTTATGCGTTATGCGTTATGCGTTATGCGTTATGCGTTATGCGTTATGCGTTATGCGTTATGCGTTATGCGTTATGCGTTATGCGTTATGCGTTATGCGTTATGCGTTATGCGTTATGCGTTATGCGTTATGCGTTATGGGCTAAGCGTTATGCCTTATGGTTTATACGTTATGCGTTATGCGTTACGCGTTATGAGTTTTGCGTTACGCGTTAAGCGTTATGCGCAATGGGTTATGCGTTATGCGTTATGCGTTATGCGTTATGCGTTATGCGTTATGCGTTATGCGTTATGCGTTATGCGTTATGAGTTATGCGTTATGCGTTATGCGTTATGAGTTATGCGTTATGCGTTATGCGTTATGCGTTATGCGTTATGCGTTATGCGTTATGCGTTATGCGTAATGCGTTATGCGTTATGCGTTATGCGTTATGCGTTATGCGTTATGCGTTATGCGTTATGCGTTATGCGTTATGCGTTATGCGTTATGCGTTATGCGTTATGCGTTAAGCGTTATGCGTTATGCGTTATGCGTTATGCGTTATGCGTTATGCGTTATGCGTTATGCGTTATGCGTCATGCGTTATGCGTTATGCGTTATGCGTTATGCGTTATGCGTTATGCGTTATGCTTTATGCGTTATGCGTTATGCGTTATGCGTTATGCGTTATGCGTTATGCGTTATGCGTTATGCGTTATGCGTTATGCGTTATGCGTTATGCGTTATGCGTTATGCGTTATGCGTTATGCGTTATGCGTTATGCGTTATGCGTTATGCGTTATGCGTTATGCGTTATGCGTTATGCGTCATGCGTTATGCGTTATGGGCTAAGCGTTATGCCTTATGGTTTATACGTTATGAGTTATGCGTTATGCGTTATGCGTTATGCGTTAAGCGTTATGCGTTATGCGTTATGCGTTATGCGTTATGCGTTATGCGTTATGCGTTATGCGTTATGCGTTATGCGTTATGCGTTATGCGTTATGCGTTATGCGTTATGCGTTATACGTTATGCGTTATGCGTTATGCGTTATGCGTTATGCGTTATGCGTTATGCGTTATGCGTTATGCGTTATGCGTTATGCGTTATGCGTTATGCGTTATGCGTTATGCGTTATGCGTTATGCGTTATGCGTTATGCCTTATGGTTTATACGTTATGAGTTATGCGTTATGCGTTATGCGTTATGCGTTATGCGTTATGCGTTATGCGTTATGCGTTATGCGTTATGCGTTATGCGTTATGCGTTATGCGTTATGGGCCAAGCGTTATGCGTTATGCGTTATGCGTTATGCGTTATGCGTTATGGGCCAAGCGTTATGCCTTATGGTTTATACGTTATGCGTTATGCGTTACGCGTTATGAGTTTTGCGTTACGCGTTAAGCGTTATGCGCAATGGGTTATGCGTTATGCGTTATGCGTTATGCGTTATGCGTTATGCGTTATGCGTTATGCGTTATGCGTTATGAGTTATGCGTTATGCGTTATGCGTTATGAGTTATGCGTTATGCGTTATGCGTTATGCGTTATGCGTTATGCGTTATGCGTTATGCGTTATGCGTTATGCGTAATGCGTTATGCGTTACGCGTTATGCGTTATGCGTTATGGGCTAAGCGTTATGCATTATGGTTTATACGTTATGAGTTATGCGTTATGCGTTATGCGTTATGCGTTATGTGTTATGCGTTATGCGTTATGCGTTATGCGTTATGCGTTATGCGTTATGCGTTATGCGTTATGCGTTATGCGTTATGCGTTATGCGTTATGCGTTATGCGTTATGCGTTATGCGTTATGCGTTATGCGTTATGCGTTATGCGTTATGCGTTATGCGTTATGCGTTATGCGTTATGGGCTAAGCGTTATGCCTTATGGTTTATACGTTATGCGTTATGCGTTACGCGTTATGAGTTTTGCGTTACGCGTTAAGCGTTATGCGCAATGGGTTATGCGTTATGCGTTATGCGTTATGCGTTATGCGTTATGCGTTATGCGTTATGCGTTATGCGTTATGCGTTATGCGTTATGCGTTATGCGTTATGCGTTATGCGTTATGCGTTATGCGTTATGCGTTATGCGTTATGCGTTATGCGTTATGCGTTATGCGTTATGCGTTATGCGTTATGCGTTATGCGTTATGCGTTATGCGTTATGCGTTATGCGTTATGCGTTATGCGTTATGCGTTATGCGTTATGCGTTATGCGTTATGCGTTATGCGTTATGCCTTATGGTTTATACGTTATGCGTTATGCGTTATGCGTTATGAGTTTTGCGTTACGTGTTAAGCGTTATGCGCAATGGGTTATGCGTTATGCGTTATGCGTTATGCGTAATGCGTTATGCGTTATGCGTTATGCGTTATGCGTTATGCGTTATGCGTTATGCGTTATGCGTTATGCGTTATGCGTTATGCGTTATGCGTTATGCGTTATGCGTTATGCGTTATGCGTTATGCGTTATGCGTTATGCGTTATGCGTTATGCGTTATGCGTTATGCGTTATGCGTTATGCGTTATGCGTTATGCGTTATGCGTTATGCGTTATGCGTTATGCGTTATGGGCTATGCGTTATGCCTTATGGTTTATACGTTATGCGTTATGCGTTATGCGTTATGCGTTATGCGTTATGCGTTATGCGTTATGCGTTATGCGTTATGCGTTATGCGTTATGCGTTATGCGTTATGCGTTATGCGTTATGCGTTATGCGTTATGCGTTATGCGTTATGCGTTATGCGTTATGCGTTAAGCGTTATGCGTTATGCGTTATGCGTTATGCGTTATGCGTTATGCGTTATGCGTTATGCGTTATGCGTTATGCGTTATGCGTTATGCGTTATGCGTTATGCGTTATGCGTTATGCGTTATGCGTTATGCGTTATGCGTTATGCGTTATGCGTTATGCGTTATGCGTTATGCGTTATACGTTATGCGTTATGCGTTATGCGTTATGCGTTATGCGTTATGCGTTATGCGTTATGCGTTATGCGTTATGCGTTATGCGTTATGCGTTATGCGTTATGCGTTATGCGTTATGCGTTATGGGCTAAGCGTTATGCCTTATGGTTTATACGTTGTGAGTTATGCGTTATGCGTTATGCGTTATGCGTTATGCGTTATGCGTTATGCGTTATGCGTTATGCGTTATGCGTTATGCGTTATGCGTTATGCGTTATGCGTTATGCGTTATGCGTTATGCGTTATGCGTTATGCGTTATGCGTTATGCGTTATGCGTTATGCGTTATGCGTTATGGGCTAAGCGTTATGCCTTATGGTTTATACGTTATGCGTTATGCGTTACGCGTTATGAGTTTTGCGTTACGCGTTAAGCGTTATGCGCAATGGGTTATGCGTTATGCGCAATGGGTTATGCGTTATGCGTTATGCGTTATGCGTTATGCGTTATGCGTTATGCGTTATGCGTTATGCGTTATGAGTTATGCGTTATGCGTTATGCGTTATGAGTTATGCGTTATGCGTTATGCGTTATGCGTTATGCGTTATGCGTTATGCGTTATGCGTTATGCGTTATGCGTTATGCGTAATGCGTTATGCGTTATGCGTTATGCGTTATGCGTTATGGGCTAAGCGTTATGCCTTATGGTTTATACGTTATGAGTTATGCGTTATGCGTTATGCGTTATGCGTTATGCGTTATGCGTTATGCGTTATGCGTTATGCGTTATGCGTTATGCGTTATGCGTTATGCGTTATGCGTTATGCGTTATGCGTTATGCGTTATGCGTTATGCGTTATGCGTTATGGGCTAAGCGTTATGCCTTATGGTTTATACGTTATGCGTTATGCGTTACGCGTTATGAGTTTTGCGTTACGCGTTAAGCGTTATGCGCAATGGGTTATGCGTTATGCGTTATGCGTTATGCGTTATGCGTTATGCGTTATGCGTTATGCGTTATGCGTTATGCGTTATGCGTTATGAGTTATGCGTTATGCGTTATGCGTTATGAGTTATGCGTTATGCGTTATGCGTTATGCGTTATGCGTTATGCGTTATGCGTTATGCGTAATGCGTTATGCGTTATTCGTTATGCGTTATGCGTTATGCGTTATGCGTTATGCGTTATGCGTTATGCGTTATGCGTTATGCGTTATGCGTTATGCGTTAAGCGTTATGCGTTATGCGTTATGCGTTATGCGTTATGCGTTATGCGTTATGCGTTATGCGTTATGCGTTATGCGTCATGCGTTATGCGTTATACGTTATGCGTTATGCGTTATGCGTTATGCGTTATGCGTTATGCGTTATGCTTTATGCGTTATGCGTTATGCGTTATGCGTTATGCGTTATGCGTTATGCGTTATGCGTTATGCGTTATGCGTTATGCGTTATGCGTTATGCGTTATGCGTTATGCGTTATGCGTCATGCGTTATGCGTTATGGGCTAAGCGTTATGCCTTATGGTTTATACGTTATGAGTTATGCGTTATGCGTTATGCGTTATGCGTTAAGCGTTATGCGTTATGCGTTATGCGTTATGCGTTATGCGTTATGCGTTATGCGTTATGCGTTATGCGTTATGCGTTATGCGTTATGCGTTATACGTTATGCGTTATGCGTTATGCGTTATGCGTTATGCGTTATGCGTTATGCGTTATGCGTTATGCGTTATGCGTTATGCGTTATGCGTTATGCGTTATGGGCTAAGCGTTATGCCTTATGGTTTATACGTTATGAGTTATGCGTTATGCGTTATGCGTTATGCGTTATGCGTTATGCGTTATGCGTTATGCGTTATGCGTTATGCGTTATGCGTTATGCGTTATGCGTTATGCGTTATGGGCTAAGCGTTATGCCTTATGGTTTATACGTTATGAGTTATGCGTTATGCGTTATGCGTTATGCGTTATGCGTTATGCGTTATGCGTTATGCGTTATGCGTTATGCGTTATGCGTTATGCGTTATGCGTTATGCGTTATGCGTTATGCGTTATGCGTTATGCGTTATGCGTTATGCGTTATGCGTTATGCGTTATGCGTTATGCGTTATGCGTTATGCGTTATGCGTTATGCGTTATGCGTTATGCGTTATGCGTTATGCGTTATGCGTTATGCGTTATGCGTTATGCGTTATGCGTTATGCGTTATGCGTTATGGGCTAAGCGTTATGCCTTATGGTTTATACGTTATGCGTTATGCGTTACGCGTTATGAGTTTTGCGTTACGCGTTAAGCGTTATGCGCAATGGGTTATGCGTTATGCGTTATGCGTTATGCGTTATGCGTTATGCGTTATGCGTTATGCGTTATGCGTTATGCGTTATGCGTTATGAGTTATGCGTTATGCGTTATGCGTTATGAGTTATGCGTTATGCGTTATGCGTTATGCGTTATGCGTTATGCGTTATGCGTTATGCGTTATGCGTAATGCGTTATGCGTTATGCGTTATGCGTTATGCGTTATGCGTTATGCGTTATGCGTTATGCGTTATGCGTTATGCGTTATGCGTTATGCGTTATGCGTTAAGCGTTATGCGTTATGCGTTATGCGTTATGCGTTATGCGTTATGCGTTATGCGTTATGCGTTATGCGTTATGCGTCATGCGTTATGCGTTATGCGTTATGCGTTATGCGTTATGCGTTATGCGTTATGCTTTATGCGTTATGCGTTATGCGTTATGCGTTATGCGTTATGCGTTATGCGTTATGCGTTATGCGTTATGCGTTATGCGTTATGCGTTATGCGTTATGCGTTATGCGTTATGCGTTATGCGTTATGCGTTATGCGTTATGCGTTATGCGTTATGCGTTATGCGTTATGCGTTATGCGTCATGCGTTATGCGTTATGGGCTAAGCGTTATGCCTTATGGTTTATACGTTATGAGTTATGCGTTATGCGTTATGCGTTATGCGTTAAGCGTTATGCGTTATGCGTTATGCGTTATGCGTTATGCGTTATGCGTTATGCGTTATGCGTTATGCGTTATGCGTTATGCGTTATGCGTTATGCGTTATGCGTTATGCGTTATGCGTTATACGTTATGCGTTATGCGTTATGCGTTATGCGTTATGCGTTATGCGTTATGCGTTATGCGTTATGCGTTATGCGTTATGCGTTATGCGTTATGCGTTATGCGTTATGCGTTATGCGTTATGGGCTAAGCGTTATGCCTTATGGTTTATACGTTATGAGTTATGCGTTATGCGTTATGCGTTATGCGTTATGCGTTATGCGTTATGCGTTATGCGTTATGCGTTATGCGTTATGCGTTATGCGTTATGCGTTATGGGCCAAGCGTTATGCGTTATGCGTTATGCGTTATGCGTTATGCGTTATGGGCCAAGCGTTATGCCTTATGGTTTATACGTTATGCGTTATGCGTTACGCGTTATGAGTTTTGCGTTACGCGTTAAGCGTTATGCGCAATGGGTTATGCGTTATGCGTTATGCGTTATGCGTTATGCGTTATGCGTTATGCGTTATGCGTTATGCGTTATGCGTTATGAGTTATGCGTTATGCGTTATGCGTTATGAGTTATGCGTTATGCGTTATGCGTTATGCGTTATGCGTTATGCGTTATGCGTTATGCGTTATGCGTTATGCGTAATGCGTTATGCGTTACGCGTTATGCGTTATGCGTTATGGGCTAAGCGTTATGCATTATGGTTTATACGTTATGAGTTATGCGTTATGCGTTATGCGTTATGCGTTATGTGTTATGCGTTATGCGTTATGCGTTATGCGTTATGCGTTATGCGTTATGCGTTATGCGTTATGCGTTATGCGTTATGCGTTATGCGTTATGCGTTATGCGTTATGCGTTATGCGTTATGCGTTATGCGTTATGCGTTATGCGTTATGCGTTATGCGTTATGCGTTATGCGTTATGGGCTAAGCGTTATGCCTTATGGTTTATACGTTATGCGTTATGCGTTACGCGTTATGAGTTTTGCGTTACGCGTTAAGCGTTATGCGCAATGGGTTATGCGTTATGCGTTATGCGTTATGCGTTATGCGTTATGCGTTATGCGTTATGCGTTATGCGTTATGCGTTATGCGTTATGCGTTATGCGTTATGCGTTATGCGTTATGCGTTATGCGTTATGCGTTATGCGTTATGCGTTATGCGTTATGCGTTATGCGTTATGCGTTATGCGTTATGCGTTATGCGTTATGCGTTATGCGTTATGCGTTATGGGCTAAGCGTTATGCCTTATGGTTTATACGTTATGCGTTATGCGTTACGCGTTATGAGTTTTGCGTTACGCGTTAAGCGTTATGCGCAATGGGTTTTGCGTTATGCGTTATGCGTTATGCGTTATGCGTTATGCGTTATGCGTTATGCGTTATGCGTTATGAGTTATGCGTTATGCGTTATGCGTTATGAGTTATGCGTTATGCGTTATGCGTTATGCGTTATGCGTTATGCGTTATGCGTTATGCGTAATGCGTTATGCGTTATGCGTTATGCGTTATGCGTTATGCGTTATGCGTTATGCGTTATGCGTTATGCGTTATGCGTTATGCGTTATGCGTTATGCGTTATGCGTTATGCGTTATGCGTTATGCGTTATGCGTTATGCGTTATGCG
>NW_027469880.1:0-55883 GCF_051020765.1 Lasioglossum baleicum | reverse complement strand
GTGCGAGAGAATGCATCCCGCAGGCTAGTCGAGTAAAAACACGTGCGAGAGGATGCTCCCGCAGCCTAGTCGAGTAAAAACACGTGCGAGGAGGATGCATCCCGCAGGCTAGTCGAGTAAAAACCACGTGCGAGAGAATGCATCCCGCAGGCTAGTCGAGTAAAAACACGTGCGAGAGGATGCTTCCCGCAGGCTAGTCGAGCAAAAACACGTGCGAGAGGATGCATCCCGCAGGCTAGTCGAGTAAAAACACGTGCGAGAGGATGCATCCCGCAGGCTAGTCGATGTAAAACACGTGCGAGAGGATGCATCCGCAGGCTAGTCGAGTAAAAACACGTGCGAGGAGGATGCATCCGGCAGGTTAGTCGAGTAAATACACGTTCGAGAGGATGCATCCGGCAGGCTAGTCGAGTAAATACACGTGCGAGAGGATGCATCCCGCAGGCTAGTCGAGTAAAAACACGTGCGCAGAGGATGCATCCCGCAGGCTAGTCGAGTAAAAACACGTGCGAGAGGATGCATCCCGCTGGCTAGTCGAGTAAAAAAAGCTGCGAGAGGATGCACCCCGCAGGCTAGTCGAGTAAAAACACGTGCGAGAGGATGCATCCCGCAGGCTAGTCGAGTAAAAACACGTACGAGAGGATGCATCCCGCTGGCTAGTCGAGTAAAAACACGTGCGAGAAGATGCATCCCGCAGGCTAGTCGAGTAAAAACACGTGCGAGAGGATGCATCCCGCTGGCTAGTCGAGTAAAAACACGTGCGAGAGGATGCATCCCGCAGGCTAGTCGAGTAAAAACACGTGCGAGAGGATGCATCCCGCAGGCTAGTCGAGTAAAAACACGTGCGAGAGGATGCATCCCGCTGGCTAGTCGAGTAAAAAAAGCTGCGAGAGGATGCATCCCGCAGGCTAGTCGAGTAAAAACACGTGCGAGAGGATGCATCCCGCAGGCTAGTCGAGTAAAAACACGTACGAGAGGATGCATCCCGCTGGCTAGTCGAGTAAAAACACGTGCGAGAAGATGCATCCCGCAGGCTGGTCGAGTAAAAACACGTGCGAGAGGATGCATCCCGCAGGCTAGTCGAGTAAAAACACGTGCGAGAGGATGCTTCCGCAGGCTAGTCGAGTAAAAACACGTGCGAGAGGATGCTTCCCGCAGGCTAGTCGAGTAAAAACACGTGCGAGAGGATGCATCCCGCAGGCTAGTCGAGTAAAAACACGTGCGAGAGGATGCATCCCGCAGGCTAGTCGAGTAAAAACACGTGCGAGAGGATGCATCCCGCAGGCTAGTCGAGTAAAAACACGTGCGAGAGGATGCAACCCGCAGGCTAGTCGAGTAAAAACACGTGCGAGAGGATGCATCCCGCAGGCTAGTCGAGTACAAACACGTGCGAGGTTTTGTGGGATGCGCATGCGCAGGTTTTGTGGGATGCGCATGGGCAGGTTTTTTGGGATGCGCATGCGCAGGTATTTTGGGATGCGCATGGCTAGTCGAGCAAAAACACGTGCGAGAGGATGCATCCCGCAGGCTAGTCGAGCAAAAACACGTGCGAGAGGATGCATCCCGCAGGCTGGTCGAGCAAAAACACGTGCGAGAGGATGCATCCCGCAGGCTAGTCGAGCAAAAACACGTGCGAGAGGATGCATCCCGCAGGCTAGTCGAGTAAAAACACGTGCGAGAGGATGCTTCCCGCAGGCTAGTCGAGTAAAAACATGCGCAGGTCTTGTGGGGATGCGCATGGCTAGTCGAGCAAAAACACGTGCGATAGGATGCATCCCGCAGGCTAGTCGAGTAAAAACACGTGCGAGAGGATGCTTCCGCAGGCTAGTCGAGCAAAAACACGTGCGAGGGGATGCATCCCGCAGGGTAGTCGAGCAAAAACACGCGCGAGAGGATGCATCCCGCATGCTAGTCGAGCAAAAACACGTGCGAGAGGATGCATCCCGCAGGCTAGTCGAGTAAAAACACGTACGAGATGGGATGCATCCCGCTGGCTAGTCGAGTAAAAACACGTGCGAGAAGATGCATCCCGCAGGCTGGTCGAGTAAAAACACGTGCGAGAGGATGCATCCCGCAGGCTAGTCGAGTAAAAACACGTGCGAGAGGATGCTTCCCGCAGGCTAGTCGAGTAAAAACACGTGCGAGAGGATGCTTCCCGCAGGCTAGTCGAGTAAAAACACGTGCGAGAGGATGCATCCCGCAGGCTAGTCGAGTAAAAACACGTGCGAGAGGATGCATCCCGCAGGCTAGTCGAGTAAAAACACGTGCGAGAGGATGCATCCCGCAGGCTAGTCGAGTAAAAACACGTGCGAGAGGATGCATCCCGCAGGCTAGTCGAGTAAAAACACGTGCGAGAGGATGCATCCCGCAGGCTAGTCGAGTACAAACACGTGCGAGGTTTTGTGGGATGCGCATGCGCAGGTTTTGTGGGATGCGCATGGGCAGGTTTTTTGGGATGCGCATGCGCAGGTATTTTGGGATGCGCATGGCTAGTCGAGCAAAAACACGTGCGAGAGGATGCATCCCGCAGGCTAGTCGAGCAAAAACACGTGCGAGAGGATGCATCCCGCAGGCTGGTCGAGCAAAAACACGTGCGAGAGGATGCATCCCGCAGGCTAGTCGAGCAAAAACACGTGCGAGAGGATGCATCCCGCAGGCTAGTCGAGTAAAAACACGTGCGAGAGGATGCTTCCCGCAGGCTAGTCGAGTAAAAACATGCGCAGGTCTTGTGGGATGCGCATGGCTAGTCGAGCAAAAACACGTGCGATAGGATGCATCCCGCAGGCTAGTCGAGTAAAAACACGTGCGAGAGGATGCTTCCCGCAGGCTAGTCGAGCAAAAACACGTGCGAGGGGATGCATCCCGCAGGGTAGTCGAGCAAAAACACGCGCGAGAGGATGCATCCCGCATGCTAGTCGAGCAAAAACACGTGCGAGAGGATGCATTGCGCAGGCTAGTCGAGTAAAAACACGTGCGCGAGGATGCATCCCGCAGGCTAGTCGAGTAAAAAGACGTGCGAGAGGATGCATCCCGCATGCTAGTCGAGTAAAAACACGTGCGAGAGAATGCATCCCGCAGGCTAGTCGAGTAAAAACACGTGCGAGAGGATGCATCCCGCAGGCTAGCCGAGTAAAAACACCTGCGAGAGGATGCATCCCGCAGGCTAGTCGAGTAAAAACACGTGCGAGAGGATGCATCCCGCAGGCTAGTCGAGTAAAAACACGTGCGAGAGGATGCATCCCGCAGGCTAGTCGAGTAAAAACACGTGCGAGAGGATGCATCCCGCAGGCTAGTCGAGTAAAAACACGTGCGAGAGGATGCATCCCGCAGGCTAGTCGAGAAAAACACGTGCGAGAGGATGCATCCCGCAGGCTAATCGAGTAAAAACACGTGCGAGAGGATGCATCCCGCAGGCTAGTCGAGTAAAAACACGTGCGAGAGGATGCTTCCCGCAGGCTAGTCGAGTAAAAACACGTGCGAGAGGATGCATCCCGCAGGCTAGTCGAGTAAAAACACGTGCGAGAGGATGCATCCCGCAGGCTAGTCGAGTAAAAACACGTGCGAGAGGATGCATCCCGCAGGCTAGACGAGTAAAAACACGTGCGAGAGGATGCTTCCCGCAGGCTAGTCGAGTAAAAACACGTGCGAGAGGATGCATCCCGCAGGCTAGTCGAGTAAAAACACGTGCGAGAGGATGCATCCCGCAGGCTAGTCGATTAAAAACACGTGCGAGAGGATGCATCCCGCAGGCTAGTCGAGTAAAAACACGTGCGAGAGGATGCATCCCGCAGGCTAGTCGAGTAAAAACACGTGCGAGAGGATGCATCCCGCAGGCTAGTCGAGTACAAACACGTGCGTGAGGATGCTTCCCGCAGGCTAGTCGAGTAAACACACGTGTGAGAGGATGCATCTCGCAGGCTAGTCGAGTAAAAACACGTGCGAGAGGATGCATCCGGCAGGCTAGTCGAGTAAAAACACGTGCGAGAGGATGCATCCCGCCGGCTAGTCGAGTAAAAACACGTGCGAGAGGATGCATCCCGCAGGCTAGTCGAGTAAAAACACGTGCGAGAGGATGCATCCCGCTGGCTAGTCGAGTAAAAAAACCTGCGAGAGGATGCATCCCGCAGGCTAGTCGAGTAAAAACACGTGCGAGAGGATGCATCCCGCAGGCTAGTCGAGTAAAAACACGTGCGAGAGGATGCATCCCGCAGGCTAGTCGAGTACAAACACGTGCGTGAGGATGCTTCCCGCAGGCTAGTCGAGTAAACACACGTGCGAGAGGATGCATCTCGCAGGCTAGTCGAGTAAAAACACGTGCGAGAGGATGCATCCCGCAGGCTAGTCGAGTAAAAACACGTTCGAGAGGATGCATCCGGCAGGCTAGTCGAGTAAATACACGTGCGAGAGGATGCATCCCGCAGGCTAGTCGAGTAAAAACACGTGCGAGAGGATGCATCCCGCAGGCTAGTCGAGTAAAAACACGTGCGAGAGGATGCATCCCGCTGGCTAGTCGAGTAAAAACACGTGCGAGAGGATGCATCCCGCAGGCTAGTCGAGTAAAAACACGTGCGAGAGGATGCATCCCGCAGGCTAGTCGAGTAAAAACACGTGCGAGAGGATGCATCCCGCAGGCTAGTCGAGTAAAAATACGTGCGAGAGGATGCATCCCGCAGGCTAGTCGAGTAAAAACACGTGCGAGAGGATGCATCCCGCAGGCTAGTCGAGTAAAAACACGTGCGAGAGGATGCATCCCGCAGGCTAGTCGAGCAAAAACACGTGCGAGGGGATGCATCCCGCAGGGTAGTCGAGCAAAAACACGTGCGAGAGGATGCATCCCGCATGCTAGTCGAGCAAAAACACGTGCGAGAGGATGCATTGCGCAGGCTAGTCGAGTAAAAACACGTGCGCGAGGATGCATCCCGCAGGCTAGTCGAGTAAAAAGACGTGCGAGAGGATGCATCCCGCATGCTAGTCGAGTAAAAACACGTGCGAGAGAATGCATCCCGCAGGCTAGTCGAGTAAAAACACGTGCGAGAGGATGCTCCCCGCAGCCTAGTCGAGTAAAAACACGTGCGAGAGGATGCATCCCGCAGGCTAGTCGAGTAAAAACACGTGCGAGAGAATGCATCCCGCAGGCTAGTCGAGTAAAAACACGTGCGAGAGGATGCTTCCCGCAGGCTAGTCGAGTAAAAACACGTGCGAGAGGATGCATCCCGCAGGCTAGTCGAGTAAAAACACGTGCGAGAGGATGCATCCCGCAGGCTAGTCGAGTAAAAACACGTGCGAGAGGATGCATCCCGCAGGCTAGTCGAGTAAAAACACGTGCGAGAGGATGCATCCGGCAGGCTAGTCGAGTAAATACACGTTCGAGAGGATGCATCCGGCAGGCTAGTCGAGTAAATACACGTGCGAGAGGATGCATCCCGCAGGCTAGTCGAGTAAAAACACGTGTCAGAGGATGCATCCCGCAGGCTAGTCGAGTAAAAACACGTGCGAGAGGATGCATCCCGCTGGCTAGTCGAGTAAAAAAAGCTACGAGAGGATGCACCCCGCAGGCTAGTCGAGTAAAAACACGTGCGAGAGGATGCATCCCACAGGCTAGTCGAGTAAAAACACGTACGAGAGGATGCATCCCGCTGGCTAGTCGAGTAAAAACACGTGCGAGAAGATGCATCCCGCAGGCTAGTCGAGTAAAAACACGTGCGAGAGGATGCATCCCGCTGGCTAGTCGAGTAAAAACACGTGCGAGAGGATGCATCCCGCAGGCTAGTCGAGTAAAAACACGTGCGAGAGGATGCATCCCGCAGGCTAGTCGAGTAAAAACACGTGCGAGAGGATGCATCCCGCAGGCTAGTCGAGTAAAAACACGTGCGAGAGGATGCTTCCCGCAGGCTAGTCGAGTAAAAACACGTGCGAGAGGATGCATCCCGCAGGCTAGTCGAGTAAAAACACGTGCGAGAGGATGCATCCCGCAGGCTAGTCGAGTAAAAACACGTGCGAGAGGATGCATCCCGCAGGCTAGTCGAGTAAAAACACGTGCGAGAGGATGCATCCCGCAGGCTAGTCGAGTAAAAACACGTGCGAGAGGATGCATCCCGCAGGCTAGTCGAGTACAAACACGTGCGTGAGGATGCTTCCCGCAGGCTAGTCGAGTAAACACACGTGCGAGAGGATGCATCCCGCAGGCTAGTCGAGTAAAAACACGTGCGAGAGGATGCATCCCGCAGGCTAGTCGAGTAAAAACATGTGCGAGAGGATGCTTCCCGCAGTCCAGTCGAGTAAAAACACATGCGAGAGGATGCTTCCCGCAGGCTAGTCGAGTAAAAACACGTGCGGGAGGATGCATCCCGCAGGCTAGTCGAGTAAAAACACGTGCGAGAGGATGCATCCCGCAGGCTAGTCGAGTAAAAACACGTGCGACAGGATGCATCCCGCAGGCTAGTCGAGTAAAAACACGTGCGAGAGGATGCACCCCGCAGGCTAGTCGAGTAAAAACACGTGGGAGAGGATGCATCCCGCAGGCTAGCCGAGTAAAAACACCTGCGAGAGGATGCGTCCCGCAGGCTAGTCGAGTAAAAACACGTGCGAGAGGATGCATCCCGCAGGCTAGTCGAGTAAAAACACGTGCGAGAGGATGCATCCCGCAGGCTAGTCGAGTAAAAACACGTGCGAGAGGATGCATCCCGCAGGCTAGTCTAGTAAAAACACGTGCGAGAGGATGCATCCCGCAGGCTAGTCGAGTAAAAACACGTGCGAGAGGATGCATCCCGCAGGCTAGTCGAGTAAAAACACGTGCGAGAGGATGCATCCCGCAGGCTAGTCGAGTACAAACACGTGCGTGAGGATGCTTCCCGCAGGCTAGTCGAGTAAACACACGTGCGAGGTTTTGTGGGATGCGCATGCGCAGGTTTTGTGGGATGCGCATGGGCAGGTTTTTTGGGATGCGCATGCGCAGGTATTTTGGGATGCGCATGGCTAGTCGAGCAAAAACACGTGCGAGAGGATGCATCCCGCAGGCTAGTCGAGCAAAAACACGTGCGAGAGGATGCATCCCGCAGGCTGGTCGAGCAAAAACACGTGCGAGAGGATGCATCCCGCAGGCTAGTCGAGCAAAAACACGTGCGAGAGGATGCATCCCGCAGGCTAGTCGAGTAAAAACACGTGCGAGAGGATGCATCCCGCAGGCTAGTCGAGTAAAAAGACGTGCGAGAGGATGCATCCCGCAGGCTAGTCGAGTAAAAACACGTGCGAGAGGATGCATCCCGCAGGCTAGCCGAGTAAAAACATGTGCGAGAGGATGCTTCCCGCAGTCTAGTCGAGTAAAAACACATGCGAGAGGATGCTTCCCGCAGGCTAGTCGAGTAAAAACACGTGCGGGAGGATGCATCCCGCTGGCTAGTCGAGTAAAAAAAGCTGCGAGAGGATGCATCCCGCAGGCTAGTCGAGTAAAAACACGTGCGAGAGGATGCATCCCGCAGGCTAGTCGAGTAAAAACACGTGCGAGAGGATGCTTCCCGCAGGCTAGTCGAGTAAAAACACGTGCGAGAGGATGCATCCCGCAGGCTAGTCGAGTAAAAACACGTGCGAGAGGATGCATCCCGCAGGCTAGTCGAGTAAAAACACGTGCGAGAGGATGCATCCGGCAGGCTAGTCGAGTAAAAACACGTGCGAGAGGATGCATCCCGCAGGCTAGTCGAGTAAAAACACGTGCGAGAGGATGCATCCCGCAGGCTAGTCGAGTAAAAACACGTGCGAGAGGATGCATCCCGCTGGCTAGTCGAGTAAAAAAACCTGCGAGAGGATGCATCCCGCAGGCTAGTCGAGTAAAAACACGTGCGAGAGGATGCATCCCGCAGGCTAGTCGAGTAAAAACACGTGCGAGAGGATGCATCCCGCAGGCTAGTCGAGTACAAACACGTGCGTGAGGATGCTTCCCGCAGGCTAGTCGAGTAAACACACGTGCGAGAGGATGCATCTCGCAGGCTAGTCGAGTAAAAACACGTGCGAGAGGATGCATCCCGCAGGCTAGTCGAGTAAAAACACGTTCGAGAGGATGCATCCGGCAGGCTAGTCGAGTAAATACACGTGCGAGAGGATGCATCCCGCAGGCTAGTCGAGTAAAAACACGTGCGAGAGGATGCATCCCGCAGGCTAGTCGAGTAAAAACACGTGCGAGAGGATGCATCCCGCTGGCTAGTCGAGTAAAAAAAGCTGCGAGAGGATGCATCCCGCAGGCTAGTCGAGTAAAAACACGTGCGAGAGGATGTATCCCGCAGGCTAGTCGAGTAAAAACACGTGCGAGAGGATGCATCCCGCAGGCTAGTCGAGTAAAAACACGTGCGAGAGGATGCATCCCGCAGGCTAGTCGAGTACAAACACGTGCGTGAGGATGCTTCCCGCAGGCTAGTCGAGTAAACACACGTGCGAGAGGATGCATCTCGCAGGCTAGTCGAGTAAAAACACGTGCGAGAGGATGCATCCCGCAGGCTAGTCGAGTAAAAACACGTTCGAGAGGATGTATCCGGCAGGCTAGTCGAGTAAAAACACGTGCGACAGGATGCATCCCGCAGGCTAGTCGAGTAAAAACACGTGCGAGAGGATGCATCCCGCAGGCTAGTCGAGTAAAAACACGTGCGAGAGGATGCATCCCGCTGGCTAGTCGAGTAAAAAAACCTGCGAGAGGATGCATCCCGCAGGCTAGTCGAGTAAAAACACGTGCGAGAGGATGCATCCCGCAGGCTAGTCGAGTAAAAACACGTGCGAGAGGATGCATCCCGCAGGCTAGTCGAGTAAAAACACGTGCGAGAGGATGCATCCCGCTGGCTAGTCGAGTAAAAACACGTGCGAGAGGATGCATCCCGCAGGCTAGTCGAGTAAAAACACGTGCGAGAGGATGCATCCCGCAGGCTAGTCGAGTAAAAACACGTGCGAGAGGATGCATCCCGCAGGCTAGTCGAGTAAAAACACGTGCGAGAGGATGCATCCCGCAGGCTAGTCGAGTAAAAACACGTGCGAGAGGATGCATCCCGCAGGCTAGTCGAGTAAAAACACGTGCGAGAGAATGCATCCCGCAGGCTAGTCGAGTAAAAACACGTGCGAGAGGATGCTCCCCGCAGCCTAGTCGAGTAAAAACACGTGCGAGAGGATGCATCCCGCAGGCTAGTCGAGTAAAAACACGTGCGAGAGGATGCATCCCGCAGGCTAGTCGAGTACAAACACGTGCGTGAGGATGCTTCCCGCAGGCTAGTCGAGTAAACACACGTGCGAGGTTTTGTGGGATGCGCATGCGCAGGTTTTGTGGGATGCGCATGGGCAGGTTTTTTGGGATGCGCATGCGCAGGTATTTTGGGATGCGCATGGCTAGTCGAGCAAAAACACGTGCGAGAGGATGCATCCCGCAGGCTAGTCGAGCAAAAACACGTGCGAGAGGATGCATCCCGCAGGCTGGTCGAGCAAAAACACGTGCGAGAGGATGCATCCCGCAGGCTAGTCGAGCAAAAACACGTGCGAGAGGATGCATCCCGCTGGCTAGTCGAGTAAAAACACGTGCGAGAGGATGCACCCCGCAGGCTAGTCGAGTAAAAACACGTGCGAGAGGATGCATCCCGCAGGCTAGTCGAGTAAAAACACGTGCGAGAGGATGCATCCCGCAGGCTAGTCGAGTAAAAACACGTGCGAGAGGATGCATCCCGCAGGCTAGTCGAGTAAAAACACGTGCGAGAGGATGCATCCCGCAGGCTAGTCGAGTAAAAACACGTGCGAGAGAATGCATCCCGCAGGCTAGTCGAGTAAAAACACGTGCGAGAGGATGCTCCCCGCAGCCTAGTCGAGTAAAAACACGTGCGAGAGGATGCATCCCGCAGGCTAGTCGAGTAAAAACACGTGCGAGAGAATGCATCCCGCAGGCTAGTCGAGTAAAAACACGTGCGAGAGGATGCTTCCCGCAGGCTAGTCGAGTAAAAACACGTGCGAGAGGATGCATCCCGCAGGCTAGTCGAGTAAAAACACGTGCGAGAGGATGCATCCCGCAGGCTAGTCGAGTAAAAACACGTGCGAGAGGATGCATCCCGCAGGCTAGTCGAGTAAAAACACGTGCGAGAGGATGCATCCGGCAGGCTAGTCGAGTAAATACACGTTCGAGAGGATGCATCCGGCAGGCTAGTCGAGTAAATACACGTGCGAGAGGATGCATCCCGCAGGCTAGTCGAGTAAAAACACGTGCGAGAGGATGCATCCCGCAGGCTAGTCGAGTAAAAACACGTGCGAGAGGATGCATCCCGCAGGCTAGTCGAGTAAAAACACGTGCGAGAGGATGCATCCCGCAGGCTAGTCGAGTAAAAACACGTGCGAGAGGATGCATCCCGCAGGCTAGTCGAGTAAAAACACGTGCGAGAGGATGCATCCCGCAGGCTAGTCGAGTAAAAACACGTGCGAGAGGATGCATCCCGCAGGCTAGTCGAGTACAAACACGTGCGAGGTTTTGTGGGATGCGCATGCGCAGGTTTTGTGGGATGCGCATGGGCAGGTTTTTTGGGATGCGCATGCGCAGGTATTTTGGGATGCGCATGGCTAGTCGAGCAAAAACACGTGCGAGAGGATGCATCCCGCAGGCTAGTCGAGCAAAAACACGTGCGAGAGGATGCATCCCGCAGGCTGGTCGAGCAAAAACACGTGCGAGAGGATGCATCCCGCAGGCTAGTCGAGCAAAAACACGTGCGAGAGGATGCATCCCGCAGGCTAGTCGAGTAAAAACACGTGCGAGAGGATGCTTCCCGCAGGCTAGTCGAGTAAAAACATGCGCAGGTCTTGTGGGATGCGCATGGCTAGTCGAGTAAAAACACGTGCGAGAGGATGCATCCCGCAGGCTAGTCGAGTAAAAACACGTGCGAGAGGATGCATCCCGCAGGCTAGTCGAGTAAAAACACGTGCGAGAGGATGCATCCGGCAGGCTAGTCGAGTAAAAACACGTGCGAGAGGATGCATCCCGCAGGCTAGTCGAGTAAAAACACGTGCGAGAGGATGCATCCCGCAGGCTAGTCGAGTAAAAACACGTGCGAGAGGATGCATCCCGCTGGCTAGTCGAGTAAAAAAACCTGCGAGAGGATGCATCCCGCAGGCTAGTCGAGTAAAAACACGTGCGAGAGGATGCATCCCGCAGGCTAGTCGAGTAAAAACACGTGCGAGAGGATGCATCCCGCAGGCTAGTCGAGTACAAACACGTGCGTGAGGATGCTTCCCGCAGGCTAGTCGAGTAAACACACGTGCGAGAGGATGCATCTCGCAGGCTAGTCGAGTAAAAACACGTGCGAGAGGATGCATCCCGCAGGCTAGTCGAGTAAAAACACGTTCGAGAGGATGCATCCGGCAGGCTAGTCGAGTAAATACACGTGCGAGAGGATGCATCCCGCAGGCTAGTCGAGTAAAAACACGTGCGAGAGGATGCATCCCGCAGGCTAGTCGAGTAAAAACACGTGCGAGAGGATGCATCCCGCTGGCTAGTCGAGTAAAAAAAGCTGCGAGAGGATGCATCCCGCAGGCTAGTCGAGTAAAAACACGTGCGAGAGGATGTATCCCGCAGGCTAGTCGAGTAAAAACACGTGCGAGAGGATGCATCCCGCAGGCTAGTCGAGTAAAAACACGTGCGAGAGGATGCATCCCGCAGGCTAGTCGAGTACAAACACGTGCGTGAGGATGCTTCCCGCAGGCTAGTCGAGTAAACACACGTGCGAGAGGATGCATCTCGCAGGCTAGTCGAGTAAAAACACGTGCGAGAGGATGCATCCCGCAGGCTAGTCGAGTAAAAACACGTTCGAGAGGATGCATCCGGCAGGCTAGTCGAGTAAAAACACGTGCGACAGGATGCATCCCGCAGGCTAGTCGAGTAAAAACACGTGCGAGAGGATGCATCCCGCAGGCTAGTCGAGTAAAAACACGTGCGAGAGGATGCATCCCGCTGGCTAGTCGAGTAAAAAAACCTGCGAGAGGATGCATCCCGCAGGCTAGTCGAGTAAAAACACGTGCGAGAGGATGCATCCCGCAGGCTAGTCGAGTAAAAACACGTGCGAGAGGATGCATCCCGCAGGCTAGTCGAGTAAAAACACGTTCGAGAGGATGCATCCGGCAGGCTAGTCGAGTAAATACACGTGCGAGAGGATGCATCCCGCAGGCTAGTCGAGTAAAAACACGTGCGAGAGGATGCATCCCGCAGGCTAGTCGAGTAAAAACACGTGCGAGAGGATGCATCCCGCTGGCTAGTCGAGTAAAAAAAGCTGCGAGAGGATGCATCCCGCAGGCTAGTCGAGTAAAAACACGTGCGAGAGGATGTATCCCGCAGGCTAGTCGAGTAAAAACACGTGCGAGAGGATGCATCCCGCAGGCTAGTCGAGTAAAAACACGTGCGAGAGGATGCATCCCGCAGGCTAGTCGAGTACAAACACGTGCGTGAGGATGCTTCCCGCAGGCTAGTCGAGTAAACACACGTGCGAGAGGATGCATCTCGCAGGCTAGTCGAGTAAAAACACGTGCGAGAGGATGCATCCCGCAGGCTAGTCGAGTAAAAACACGTTCGAGAGGATGCATCCGGCAGGCTAGTCGAGTAAAAACACGTGCGACAGGATGCATCCCGCAGGCTAGTCGAGTAAAAACACGTGCGAGAGGATGCATCCCGCAGGCTAGTCGAGTAAAAACACGTGCGAGAGGATGCATCCCGCTGGCTAGTCGAGTAAAAAAACCTGCGAGAGGATGCATCCCGCAGGCTAGTCGAGTAAAAACACGTGCGAGAGGATGCATCCCGCAGGCTAGTCGAGTAAAAACACGTGCGAGAGGATGCATCCCGCAGGCTAGTCGAGTACAAACACGTGCGTGAGGATGCTTCCCGCAGGCTAGTCGAGTAAACACACGTGCGAGAGGATGCATCTCGCAGGCTAGTCGAGTAAAAACACGTGCGAGAGGATGCATCCCGCAGGCTAGTCGAGTAAAAACACGTTCGAGAGGATGCATCCGGCAGGCTAGTCGAGTAAATACACGTGCGAGAGGATGCATCCCGCAGGCTAGTCGAGTAAAAACACGTGCGAGAGGATGCATCCCGCAGGCTAGTCGAGTAAAAACACGTGCGAGAGGATGCATCCCGCTGGCTAGTCGAGTAAAAACACGTGCGAGAGGATGCATCCCGCAGGCTAGTCGAGTAAAAACACGTGCGAGAGGATGCATCCGGCAGGCTAGTCGAGTAAATACACGTTCGAGAGGATGCATCCGGCAGGCTAGTCGAGTAAATACACGTGCGAGAGGATGCATCCCGCAGGCTAGTCGAGTAAAAACACGTGCGAGAGGATGCATCCCGCAGGCTAGTCGAGTAAAAACACGTGCGAGAGGATGCATCCCGCAGGCTAGTCGAGTAAAAACACGTGCGAGAGGATGCATCCCGCAGGCTAGTCGAGTAAAAACACGTGCGAGAGGATGCATCCCGCAGGCTAGTCGAGTAAAAACACGTGCGAGAGGATGCATCCCGCAGGCTAGTCGAGTAAAAACACGTGCGAGAGGATGCATCCCGCAGGCTAGTCGAGTACAAACACGTGCGAGGTTTTGTGGGATGCTCATGCGCAGGTTTTGTGGGATGCGCATGGGCAGGTTTTTTGGGATGCGCATGCGCAGGTATTTTGGGATGCGCATGGCTAGTCGAGCAAAAACACGTGCGAGAGGATGCATCCCGCAGGCTAGTCGAGCAAAAACACGTGCGAGAGGATGCATCCCGCAGGCTAGTCGAGTAAAAACACGTGCGAGAGGATGCATCCCGCAGGCTAGTCGAGTAAAAACACGTGCGAGAGGATGCATCCCGCAGGCTAGTCGAGTAAAAACACGTGCGAGAGGATGCTTCCCGCAGGCTAGTCGAGTAAAAACATGCGCAGGTCTTGTGGGATGCGCATGGCTAGTCGAGTAAAAACACGTGCGAGAGGATGCATCCCGCAGGCTAGTCGAGTAAAAACACGTGCGAGAGGATGCATCCCGCAGGCTAGTCGAGTAAAAACACGTGCGAGAGGATGCATCCGGCAGGCTAGTCGAGTAAAAACACGTGCGAGAGGATGCATCCCGCAGGCTAGTCGAGTAAAAACACGTGCGAGAGGATGCATCCCGCAGGCTAGTCGAGTAAAAACACGTGCGAGAGGATGCATCCCGCTGGCTAGTCGAGTAAAAAAACCTGCGAGAGGATGCATCCCGCAGGCTAGTCGAGTAAAAACACGTGCGAGAGGATGCATCCCGCAGGCTAGTCGAGTAAAAACACGTGCGAGAGGATGCATCCCGCAGGCTAGTCGAGTACAAACACGTGCGTGAGGATGCTTCCCGCAGGCTAGTCGAGTAAACACACGTGCGAGAGGATGCATCTCGCAGGCTAGTCGAGTAAAAACACGTGCGAGAGGATGCATCCCGCAGGCTAGTCGAGTAAAAACACGTTCGAGAGGATGCATCCGGCAGGCTAGTCGAGTAAATACACGTGCGAGAGGATGCATCCCGCAGGCTAGTCGAGTAAAAACACGTGCGAGAGGATGCATCCCGCAGGCTAGTCGAGTAAAAACACGTGCGAGAGGATGCATCCCGCTGGCTAGTCGAGTAAAAAAAGCTGCGAGAGGATGCATCCCGCAGGCTAGTCGAGTAAAAACACGTGCGAGAGGATGTATCCCGCAGGCTAGTCGAGTAAAAACACGTGCGAGAGGATGCATCCCGCAGGCTAGTCGAGTAAAAACACGTGCGAGAGGATGCATCCCGCAGGCTAGTCGAGTACAAACACGTGCGTGAGGATGCTTCCCGCAGGCTAGTCGAGTAAACACACGTGCGAGAGGATGCATCTCGCAGGCTAGTCGAGTAAAAACACGTGCGAGAGGATGCATCCCGCAGGCTAGTCGAGTAAAAACACGTTCGAGAGGATGCATCCGGCAGGCTAGTCGAGTAAAAACACGTGCGACAGGATGCATCCCGCAGGCTAGTCGAGTAAAAACACGTGCGAGAGGATGCATCCCGCAGGCTAGTCGAGTAAAAACACGTGCGAGAGGATGCATCCCGCTGGCTAGTCGAGTAAAAAAACCTGCGAGAGGATGCATCCCGCAGGCTAGTCGAGTAAAAACACGTGCGAGAGGATGCATCCCGCAGGCTAGTCGAGTAAAAACACGTGCGAGAGGATGCATCCCGCAGGCTAGTCGAGTAAAAACACGTTCGAGAGGATGCATCCGGCAGGCTAGTCGAGTAAATACACGTGCGAGAGGATGCATCCCGCAGGCTAGTCGAGTAAAAACACGTGCGAGAGGATGCATCCCGCAGGCTAGTCGAGTAAAAACACGTGCGAGAGGATGCATCCCGCTGGCTAGTCGAGTAAAAAAAGCTGCGAGAGGATGCATCCCGCAGGCTAGTCGAGTAAAAACACGTGCGAGAGGATGTATCCCGCAGGCTAGTCGAGTAAAAACACGTGCGAGAGGATGCATCCCGCAGGCTAGTCGAGTAAAAACACGTGCGAGAGGATGCATCCCGCAGGCTAGTCGAGTACAAACACGTGCGTGAGGATGCTTCCCGCAGGCTAGTCGAGTAAACACACGTGCGAGAGGATGCATCTCGCAGGCTAGTCGAGTAAAAACACGTGCGAGAGGATGCATCCCGCAGGCTAGTCGAGTAAAAACACGTTCGAGAGGATGCATCCGGCAGGCTAGTCGAGTAAAAACACGTGCGACAGGATGCATCCCGCAGGCTAGTCGAGTAAAAACACGTGCGAGAGGATGCATCCCGCAGGCTAGTCGAGTAAAAACACGTGCGAGAGGATGCATCCCGCTGGCTAGTCGAGTAAAAAAACCTGCGAGAGGATGCATCCCGCAGGCTAGTCGAGTAAAAACACGTGCGAGAGGATGCATCCCGCAGGCTAGTCGAGTAAAAACACGTGCGAGAGGATGCATCCCGCAGGCTAGTCGAGTACAAACACGTGCGTGAGGATGCTTCCCGCAGGCTAGTCGAGTAAACACACGTGCGAGAGGATGCATCTCGCAGGCTAGTCGAGTAAAAACACGTGCGAGAGGATGCATCCCGCAGGCTAGTCGAGTAAAAACACGTTCGAGAGGATGCATCCGGCAGGCTAGTCGAGTAAATACACGTGCGAGAGGATGCATCCCGCAGGCTAGTCGAGTAAAAACACGTGCGAGAGGATGCATCCCGCAGGCTAGTCGAGTAAAAACACGTGCGAGAGGATGCATCCCGCTGGCTAGTCGAGTAAAAACACGTGCGAGAGGATGCATCCCGCAGGCTAGTCGAGTAAAAACACGTGCGAGAGGATGCATCCGGCAGGCTAGTCGAGTAAATACACGTTCGAGAGGATGCATCCGGCAGGCTAGTCGAGTAAATACACGTGCGAGAGGATGCATCCCGCAGGCTAGTCGAGTAAAAACACGTGCGAGAGGATGCATCCCGCAGGCTAGTCGAGTAAAAACACGTGCGAGAGGATGCATCCCGCAGGCTAGTCGAGTAAAAACACGTGCGAGAGGATGCATCCCGCAGGCTAGTCGAGTAAAAACACGTGCGAGAGGATGCATCCCGCAGGCTAGTCGAGTAAAAACACGTGCGAGAGGATGCATCCCGCAGGCTAGTCGAGTAAAAACACGTGCGAGAGGATGCATCCCGCAGGCTAGTCGAGTACAAACACGTGCGAGGTTTTGTGGGATGCTCATGCGCAGGTTTTGTGGGATGCGCATGGGCAGGTTTTTTGGGATGCGCATGCGCAGGTATTTTGGGATGCGCATGGCTAGTCGAGCAAAAACACGTGCGAGAGGATGCATCCCGCAGGCTAGTCGAGCAAAAACACGTGCGAGAGGATGCATCCCGCAGGCTAGTCGAGTAAAAACACGTGCGAGAGGATGCTTCCCGCAGGCTAGTCGAGTAAAAACATGCGCAGGTCTTGTGGGATGCGCATGGCTAGTCGAGCAAAAACACGTGCGATAGGATGCATCCCGCAGGCTAGTCGAGTAAAAACACGTGCGAGAGGATGCTTCCCGCAGGCTAGTCGAGCAAAAACACGTGCGAGGGGATGCATCCCGCAGGGTAGTCGAGCAAAAACACGCGCGAGAGGATGCATCCCGCATGCTAGTCGAGCAAAAACACGTGCGAGAGGATGCATTGCGCAGGCTAGTCGAGTAAAAACACGTGCGCGAGGATGCATCCCGCAGGCTAGTCGAGTAAAAAGACGTGCGAGAGGATGCATCCCGCATGCTAGTCGAGTAAAAACACGTGCGAGAGAATGCATCCCGCAGGCTAGTCGAGTAAAAACACGTGCGAGAGGATGCATCCCGCAGGCTAGCCGAGTAAAAACACCTGCGAGAGGATGCATCCCGCAGGCTAGTCGAGTAAAAACACGTGCGAGAGGATGCATCCCGCAGGCTAGTCGAGTAAAAACACGTGCGAGAGGATGCATCCCGCAGGCTAGTCGAGTAAAAACACGTGCCAGAGGATGCATCCCGCAGGCTAGTCGAGTAAAAACACGTGCGAGAGGATGCATCCCGCAGGCTAGTCGAGTAAAAACACGTGCGAGAGGATGCATCCCGCAGGCTAATCGAGTAAAAACACGTGCGAGAGGATGCATCCCGCAGGCTAGTCGAGTAAAAACACGTGCGAGAGGATGCTTCCCGCAGGCTAGTCGAGTAAAAACACGTGCGAGAGGATGCATCCCGCAGGCTAGTCGAGTAAAAACACGTGCGAGAGGATGCATCCCGCAGGCTAGTCGAGTAAAAACACGTGCGAGAGGATGCATCCCGCAGGCTAGACGAGTAAAAACACGTGCGAGAGGATGCTTCCCGCAGGCTAGTCGAGTAAAAACACGTGCGAGAGGATGCATCCCGCAGGCTAGTCGAGTAAAAACACGTGCGAGAGGATGCATCCCGCAGGCTAGTCGAGTAAAAACACGTGCGAGAGGATGCATCCCGCAGGCTAGTCGAGTAAAAACACGTGCGAGAGGATGCATCCCGCAGGCTAGTCGAGTAAAAACACGTGCGAGAGGATGCATCCCGCAGGCTAGTCGAGTACAAACACGTGCGTGAGGATGCTTCCCGCAGGCTAGTCGAGTAAACACACGTGTGAGAGGATGCATCTCGCAGGCTAGTCGAGTAAAAACACGTGCGAGAGGATGCATCCCGCAGGCTAGTCGAGTAAGAACACGTTCGAGAGGATGCATCCGGCAGGCTAGTCGAGTAAAAACACGTGCGAGAGGATGCATCCCGCAGGCTAGTCGAGTAAAAACACGTGCGAGAGGATGCATCCCGCAGGCTAGTCGAGTAAAAACACGTGCGAGAGGATGCATCCCGCTGGCTAGTCGAGTAAAAAAACCTGCGAGAGGATGCATCCCGCAGGCTAGTCGAGTAAAAACACGTGCGAGAGGATGCATCCCGCAGGCTAGTCGAGTAAAAACACGTGCGAGAGGATGCATCCCGCAGGCTAGTCGAGTACAAACACGTGCGTGAGGATGCTTCCCGCAGGCTAGTCGAGTAAACACACGTGCGAGAGGATGCATCTCGCAGGCTAGTCGAGTAAAAACACGTGCGAGAGGATGCATCCCGCAGGCTAGTCGAGTAAAAACACGTTCGAGAGGATGCATCCGGCAGGCTAGTCGAGTAAATACACGTGCGAGAGGATGCATCCCGCAGGCTAGTCGAGTAAAAACACGTGCGAGAGGATGCATCCCGCAGGCTAGTCGAGTAAAAACACGTGCGAGAGGATGCATCCCGCAGGCTAGTCGAGTAAAAACACGTGCGAGAGGATGCATCCCGCAGGCTAGTCGAGTAAAAACACGTGCGAGAGAATGCATCCCGCAGGCTAGTCGAGTAAAAACACGTGCGAGAGGATGCTCCCCGCAGCCTAGTCGAGTAAAAACACGTGCGAGAGGATGCATCCCGCAGGCTAGTCGAGTAAAAACACGTGCGAGAGGATGCATCCCGCAGGCTAGTCGAGTACAAACACGTGCGTGAGGATGCTTCCCGCAGGCTAGTCGAGTAAACACACGTGCGAGGTTTTGTGGGATGCGCATGCGCAGGTTTTGTGGGATGCGCATGGGCAGGTTTTTTGGGATGCGCATGCGCAGGTATTTTGGGATGCGCATGGCTAGTCGAGCAAAAACACGTGCGAGAGGATGCATCCCGCAGGCTAGTCGAGCAAAAACACGTGCGAGAGGATGCATCCCGCAGGCTGGTCGAGCAAAAACACGTGCGAGAGGATGCATCCCGCAGGCTAGTCGAGCAAAAACACGTGCGAGAGGATGCATCCCGCTGGCTAGTCGAGTAAAAACACGTGCGAGAGGATGCACCCCGCAGGCTAGTCGAGTAAAAACACGTGCGAGAGGATGCATCCCGCAGGCTAGTCGAGTAAAAACACGTGCGAGAGGATGCATCCCGCAGGCTAGTCGAGTAAAAACACGTGCGAGAGGATGCATCCCGCAGGCTAGTCGAGTAAAAACACGTGCGAGAGGATGCATCCCGCAGGCTAGTCGAGTAAAAACACGTGCGAGAGAATGCATCCCGCAGGCTAGTCGAGTAAAAACACGTGCGAGAGGATGCTCCCCGCAGCCTAGTCGAGTAAAAACACGTGCGAGAGGATGCATCCCGCAGGCTAGTCGAGTAAAAACACGTGCGAGAGAATGCATCCCGCAGGCTAGTCGAGTAAAAACACGTGCGAGAGGATGCTTCCCGCAGGCTAGTCGAGTAAAAACACGTGCGAGAGGATGCATCCCGCAGGCTAGTCGAGTAAAAACACGTGCGAGAGGATGCATCCCGCAGGCTAGTCGAGTACAAACACGTGCGTGAGGATGCTTCCCGCAGGCTAGTCGAGTAAACACACGTGCGAGGTTTTGTGGGATGCGCATGCGCAGGTTTTGTGGGATGCGCATGGGCAGGTTTTTTGGGATGCGCATGCGCAGGTATTTTGGGATGCGCATGGCTAGTCGAGCAAAAACACGTGCGAGAGGATGCATCCCGCAGGCTAGTCGAGCAAAAACACGTGCGAGAGGATGCATCCCGCAGGCTGGTCGAGCAAAAACACGTGCGAGAGGATGCATCCCGCAGGCTAGTCGAGCAAAAACACGTGCGAGAGGATGCATCCCGCTGGCTAGTCGAGTAAAAACACGTGCGAGAGGATGCACCCCGCAGGCTAGTCGAGTAAAAACACGTGCGAGAGGATGCATCCCGCAGGCTAGTCGAGTAAAAACACGTGCGAGAGGATGCATCCCGCAGGCTAGTCGAGTAAAAACACGTGCGAGAGGATGCATCCCGCAGGCTAGTCGAGTAAAAACACGTGCGAGAGGATGCATCCCGCAGGCTAGTCGAGTAAAAACACGTGCGAGAGAATGCATCCCGCAGGCTAGTCGAGTAAAAACACGTGCGAGAGGATGCTCCCCGCAGCCTAGTCGAGTAAAAACACGTGCGAGAGGATGCATCCCGCAGGCTAGTCGAGTAAAAACACGTGCGAGAGAATGCATCCCGCAGGCTAGTCGAGTAAAAACACGTGCGAGAGGATGCTTCCCGCAGGCTAGTCGAGTAAAAACACGTGCGAGAGGATGCATCCCGCAGGCTAGTCGAGTAAAAACACGTGCGAGAGGATGCATCCCGCAGGCTAGTCGAGTAAAAACACGTGCGAGAGGATGCATCCCGCAGGCTAGTCGAGTAAAAACACGTGCGAGAGGATGCATCCGGCAGGCTAGTCGAGTAAATACACGTTCGAGAGGATGCATCCGGCAGGCTAGTCGAGTAAATACACGTGCGAGAGGATGCATCCCGCAGGCTAGTCGAGTAAAAACACGTGCGAGAGGATGCATCCCGCAGGCTAGTCGAGTAAAAACACGTGCGAGAGGATGCATCCCGCAGGCTAGTCGAGTAAAAACACGTGCGAGAGGATGCATCCCGCAGGCTAGTCGAGTAAAAACACGTGCGAGAGGATGCATCCCGCAGGCTAGTCGAGTAAAAACACGTGCGAGAGGATGCATCCCGCAGGCTAGTCGAGTAAAAACACGTGCGAGAGGATGCATCCCGCAGGCTAGTCGAGTACAAACACGTGCGAGGTTTTGTGGGATGCGCATGCGCAGGTTTTGTGGGATGCGCATGGGCAGGTTTTTTGGGATGCGCATGCGCAGGTATTTTGGGATGCGCATGGCTAGTCGAGCAAAAACACGTGCGAGAGGATGCATCCCGCAGGCTAGTCGAGAAAAAACACGTGCGAGAGGATGCATCCCGCAGGCTGGTCGAGCAAAAACACGTGCGAGAGGATGCATCCCGCAGGCTAGTCGAGCAAAAACACGTGCGAGAGGATGCATCCCGCAGGCTAGTCGAGTAAAAACACGTGCGAGAGGATGCTTCCCGCAGGCTAGTCGAGTAAAAACATGCGCAGGTCTTGTGGGATGCGCATGGCTAGTCGAGTAAAAACACGTGCGAGAGGATGCATCCCGCAGGCTAGTCGAGTAAAAACACGTGCGAGAGGATGCATCCCGCAGGCTAGTCGAGTAAAAACACGTGCGAGAGGATGCATCCGGCAGGCTAGTCGAGTAAAAACACGTGCGAGAGGATGCATCCCGCAGGCTAGTCGAGTAAAAACACGTGCGAGAGGATGCATCCCGCAGGCTAGTCGAGTAAAAACACGTGCGAGAGGATGCATCCCGCTGGCTAGTCGAGTAAAAAAACCTGCGAGAGGATGCATCCCGCAGGCTAGTCGAGTAAAAACACGTGCGAGAGGATGCATCCCGCAGGCTAGTCGAGTAAAAACACGTGCGAGAGGATGCATCCCGCAGGCTAGTCGAGTACAAACACGTGCGTGAGGATGCTTCCCGCAGGCTAGTCGAGTAAACACACGTGCGAGAGGATGCATCTCGCAGGCTAGTCGAGTAAAAACACGTGCGAGAGGATGCATCCCGCAGGCTAGTCGAGTAAAAACACGTTCGAGAGGATGCATCCGGCAGGCTAGTCGAGTAAATACACGTGCGAGAGGATGCATCCCGCAGGCTAGTCGAGTAAAAACACGTGCGAGAGGATGCATCCCGCAGGCTAGTCGAGTAAAAACACGTGCGAGAGGATGCATCCCGCTGGCTAGTCGAGTAAAAAAAGCTGCGAGAGGATGCATCCCGCAGGCTAGTCGAGTAAAAACACGTGCGAGAGGATGTATCCCGCAGGCTAGTCGAGTAAAAACACGTGCGAGAGGATGCATCCCGCAGGCTAGTCGAGTAAAAACACGTGCGAGAGGATGCATCCCGCAGGCTAGTCGAGTACAAACACGTGCGTGAGGATGCTTCCCGCAGGCTAGTCGAGTAAACACACGTGCGAGAGGATGCATCTCGCAGGCTAGTCGAGTAAAAACACGTGCGAGAGGATGCATCCCGCAGGCTAGTCGAGTAAAAACACGTTCGAGAGGATGCATCCGGCAGGCTAGTCGAGTAAAAACACGTGCGACAGGATGCATCCCGCAGGCTAGTCGAGTAAAAACACGTGCGAGAGGATGCATCCCGCAGGCTAGTCGAGTAAAAACACGTGCGAGAGGATGCATCCCGCTGGCTAGTCGAGTAAAAAAACCTGCGAGAGGATGCATCCCGCAGGCTAGTCGAGTAAAAACACGTGCGAGAGGATGCATCCCGCAGGCTAGTCGAGTAAAAACACGTGCGAGAGGATGCATCCCGCAGGCTAGTCGAGTAAAAACACGTTCGAGAGGATGCATCCGGCAGGCTAGTCGAGTAAATACACGTGCGAGAGGATGCATCCCGCAGGCTAGTCGAGTAAAAACACGTGCGAGAGGATGCATCCCGCAGGCTAGTCGAGTAAAAACACGTGCGAGAGGATGCATCCCGCTGGCTAGTCGAGTAAAAAAAGCTGCGAGAGGATGCATCCCGCAGGCTAGTCGAGTAAAAACACGTGCGAGAGGATGTATCCCGCAGGCTAGTCGAGTAAAAACACGTGCGAGAGGATGCATCCCGCAGGCTAGTCGAGTAAAAACACGTGCGAGAGGATGCATCCCGCAGGCTAGTCGAGTACAAACACGTGCGTGAGGATGCTTCCCGCAGGCTAGTCGAGTAAACACACGTGCGAGAGGATGCATCTCGCAGGCTAGTCGAGTAAAAACACGTGCGAGAGGATGCATCCCGCAGGCTAGTCGAGTAAAAACACGTTCGAGAGGATGCATCCGGCAGGCTAGTCGAGTAAAAACACGTGCGACAGGATGCATCCCGCAGGCTAGTCGAGTAAAAACACGTGCGAGAGGATGCATCCCGCAGGCTAGTCGAGTAAAAACACGTGCGAGAGGATGCATCCCGCTGGCTAGTCGAGTAAAAAAACCTGCGAGAGGATGCATCCCGCAGGCTAGTCGAGTAAAAACACGTGCGAGAGGATGCATCCCGCAGGCTAGTCGAGTAAAAACACGTGCGAGAGGATGCATCCCGCAGGCTAGTCGAGTACAAACACGTGCGTGAGGATGCTTCCCGCAGGCTAGTCGAGTAAACACACGTGCGAGAGGATGCATCTCGCAGGCTAGTCGAGTAAAAACACGTGCGAGAGGATGCATCCCGCAGGCTAGTCGAGTAAAAACACGTTCGAGAGGATGCATCCGGCAGGCTAGTCGAGTAAATACACGTGCGAGAGGATGCATCCCGCAGGCTAGTCGAGTAAAAACACGTGCGAGAGGATGCATCCCGCAGGCTAGTCGAGTAAAAACACGTGCGAGAGGATGCATCCCGCTGGCTAGTCGAGTAAAAACACGTGCGAGAGGATGCATCCCGCAGGCTAGTCGAGTAAAAACACGTGCGAGAGGATGCATCCGGCAGGCTAGTCGAGTAAATACACGTTCGAGAGGATGCATCCGGCAGGCTAGTCGAGTAAATACACGTGCGAGAGGATGCATCCCGCAGGCTAGTCGAGTAAAAACACGTGCGAGAGGATGCATCCCGCAGGCTAGTCGAGTAAAAACACGTGCGAGAGGATGCATCCCGCAGGCTAGTCGAGTAAAAACACGTGCGAGAGGATGCATCCCGCAGGCTAGTCGAGTAAAAACACGTGCGAGAGGATGCATCCCGCAGGCTAGTCGAGTAAAAACACGTGCGAGAGGATGCATCCCGCAGGCTAGTCGAGTAAAAACACGTGCGAGAGGATGCATCCCGCAGGCTAGTCGAGTACAAACACGTGCGAGGTTTTGTGGGATGCTCATGCGCAGGTTTTGTGGGATGCGCATGGGCAGGTTTTTTGGGATGCGCATGCGCAGGTATTTTGGGATGCGCATGGCTAGTCGAGCAAAAACACGTGCGAGAGGATGCATCCCGCAGGCTAGTCGAGCAAAAACACGTGCGAGAGGATGCATCCCGCAGGCTAGTCGAGTAAAAACACGTGCGAGAGGATGCTTCCCGCAGGCTAGTCGAGTAAAAACATGCGCAGGTCTTGTGGGATGCGCATGGCTAGTCGAGCAAAAACACGTGCGATAGGATGCATCCCGCAGGCTAGTCGAGTAAAAACACGTGCGAGAGGATGCTTCCCGCAGGCTAGTCGAGCAAAAACACGTGCGAGGGGATGCATCCCGCAGGGTAGTCGAGCAAAAACACGCGCGAGAGGATGCATCCCGCATGCTAGTCGAGCAAAAACACGTGCGAGAGGATGCATTGCGCAGGCTAGTCGAGTAAAAACACGTGCGCGAGGATGCATCCCGCAGGCTAGTCGAGTAAAAAGACGTGCGAGAGGATGCATCCCGCATGCTAGTCGAGTAAAAACACGTGCGAGAGAATGCATCCCGCAGGCTAGTCGAGTAAAAACACGTGCGAGAGGATGCATCCCGCAGGCTAGCCGAGTAAAAACACCTGCGAGAGGATGCATCCCGCAGGCTAGTCGAGTAAAAACACGTGCGAGAGGATGCATCCCGCAGGCTAGTCGAGTAAAAACACGTGCGAGAGGATGCATCCCGCAGGCTAGTCGAGTAAAAACACGTGCCAGAGGATGCATCCCGCAGGCTAGTCGAGTAAAAACACGTGCGAGAGGATGCATCCCGCAGGCTAGTCGAGTAAAAACACGTGCGAGAGGATGCATCCCGCAGGCTAATCGAGTAAAAACACGTGCGAGAGGATGCATCCCGCAGGCTAGTCGAGTAAAAACACGTGCGAGAGGATGCTTCCCGCAGGCTAGTCGAGTAAAAACACGTGCGAGAGGATGCATCCCGCAGGCTAGTCGAGTAAAAACACGTGCGAGAGGATGCATCCCGCAGGCTAGTCGAGTAAAAACACGTGCGAGAGGATGCATCCCGCAGGCTAGACGAGTAAAAACACGTGCGAGAGGATGCTTCCCGCAGGCTAGTCGAGTAAAAACACGTGCGAGAGGATGCATCCCGCAGGCTAGTCGAGTAAAAACACGTGCGAGAGGATGCATCCCGCAGGCTAGTCGAGTAAAAACACGTGCGAGAGGATGCATCCCGCAGGCTAGTCGAGTAAAAACACGTGCGAGAGGATGCATCCCGCAGGCTAGTCGAGTAAAAACACGTGCGAGAGGATGCATCCCGCAGGCTAGTCGAGTACAAACACGTGCGTGAGGATGCTTCCCGCAGGCTAGTCGAGTAAACACACGTGTGAGAGGATGCATCTCGCAGGCTAGTCGAGTAAAAACACGTGCGAGAGGATGCATCCCGCAGGCTAGTCGAGTAAGAACACGTTCGAGAGGATGCATCCGGCAGGCTAGTCGAGTAAAAACACGTGCGAGAGGATGCATCCCGCAGGCTAGTCGAGTAAAAACACGTGCGAGAGGATGCATCCCGCAGGCTAGTCGAGTAAAAACACGTGCGAGAGGATGCATCCCGCTGGCTAGTCGAGTAAAAAAACCTGCGAGAGGATGCATCCCGCAGGCTAGTCGAGTAAAAACACGTGCGAGAGGATGCATCCCGCAGGCTAGTCGAGTAAAAACACGTGCGAGAGGATGCATCCCGCAGGCTAGTCGAGTACAAACACGTGCGTGAGGATGCTTCCCGCAGGCTAGTCGAGTAAACACACGTGCGAGAGGATGCATCTCGCAGGCTAGTCGAGTAAAAACACGTGCGAGAGGATGCATCCCGCAGGCTAGTCGAGTAAAAACACGTTCGAGAGGATGCATCCGGCAGGCTAGTCGAGTAAATACACGTGCGAGAGGATGCATCCCGCAGGCTAGTCGAGTAAAAACACGTGCGAGAGGATGCATCCCGCAGGCTAGTCGAGTAAAAACACGTGCGAGAGGATGCATCCCGCTGGCTAGTCGAGTAAAAACACGTGCGAGAGGATGCATCCCGCAGGCTAGTCGAGTAAAAACACGTGCGAGAGGATGCATCCCGCAGGCTAGTCGAGTAAAAACACGTGCGAGAGGATGCATCCCGCAGGCTAGTCGAGTAAAAACACGTGCGAGAGGATGCCTCCCGCAGGCTAGTCGAGTAAAAACACGTGCGAGAGGATGCATCCCGCAGGCTAGTCGAGTAAAAACACGTGCGAGAGGATGCATCCCGCAGGCTAGTCGAGCAAAAACACGTGCGAGGGGATGCATCCCGCAGGGTAGTCGAGCAAAAACACGTGCGAGAGGATGCATCCCGCATGCTAGTCGAGCAAAAACACGTGCGAGAGGATGCATTGCGCAGGCTAGTCGAGTAAAAACACGTGCGCGAGGATGCATCCCGCAGGCTAGTCGAGTAAAAAGACGTGCGAGAGGATGCATCCCGCATGCTAGTCGAGTAAAAACACGTGCGAGAGAATGCATCCCGCAGGCTAGTCGAGTAAAAACACGTGCGAGAGGATGCTCCCCGCAGCCTAGTCGAGTAAAAACACGTGCGAGAGGATGCATCCCGCAGGCTAGTCGAGTAAAAACACGTGCGAGAGAATGCATCCCGCAGGCTAGTCGAGTAAAAACACGTGCGAGAGGATGCTTCCCGCAGGCTAGTCGAGTAAAAACACGTGCGAGAGGATGCTTCCCGCAGGCTAGTCGAGTAAAAACACGTGCGAGAGGATGCATCCCGCAGGCTAGTCGAGTAAAAACACGTGCGAGAGGATGCATCCCGCAGGCTAGACGAGTAAAAACACGTGCGAGAGGATGCTTCCCGCAGGCTAGTCGAGTAAAAACACGTGCGAGAGGATGCATCCCGCAGGCTAGTCGAGTAAAAACACGTGCGAGAGGATGCATCCCGCAGGCTAGTCGAGTAAAAACACGTGCGAGAGGATGCATCCCGCAGGCTAGTCGAGTAAAAACACGTGCGAGAGGATGCATCCCGCAGGCTAGTCGAGTAAAAACACGTGCGAGAGGATGCATCCCGCAGGCTAGTCGAGTACAAACACGTGCGTGAGGATGCTTCCCGCAGGCTAGTCGAGTAAACACACGTGTGAGAGGATGCATCTCGCAGGCTAGTCGAGTAAAAACACGTGCGAGAGGATGCATCCCGCAGGCTAGTCGAGTAAAAACACGTTCGAGAGGATGCATCCGGCAGGCTAGTCGAGTAAAAACACGTGCGAGAGGATGCATCCCGCAGGCTAGTCGAGTAAAAACACGTGCGAGAGGATGCATCCCGCAGGCTAGTCGAGTAAAAACACGTGCGAGAGGATGCATCCCGCTGGCTAGTCGAGTAAAAAAACCTGCGAGAGGATGCATCCCGCAGGCTAGTCGAGTAAAAACACGTGCGAGAGGATGCATCCCGCAGGCTAGTCGAGTAAAAACACGTGCGAGAGGATGCATCCCGCAGGCTAGTCGAGTACAAACACGTGCGTGAGGATGCTTCCCGCAGGCTAGTCGAGTAAACACACGTGCGAGAGGATGCATCTCGCAGGCTAGTCGAGTAAAAACACGTGCGAGAGGATGCATCCCGCAGGCTAGTCGAGTAAAAACACGTTCGAGAGGATGCATCCGGCAGGCTAGTCGAGTAAATACACGTGCGAGAGGATGCATCCCGCAGGCTAGTCGAGTAAAAACACGTGCGAGAGGATGCATCCCGCAGGCTAGTCGAGTAAAAACACGTGCGAGAGGATGCATCCCGCTGGCTAGTCGAGTAAAAACACGTGCGAGAGGATGCATCCCGCAGGCTAGTCGAGTAAAAACACGTGCGAGAGGATGCATCCCGCAGGCTAGTCGAGTAAAAACACGTGCGAGAGGATGCATCCCGCAGGCTAGTCGAGTAAAAACACGTGCGAGAGGATGCCTCCCGCAGGCTAGTCGAGTAAAAACACGTGCGAGAGGATGCATCCCGCAGGCTAGTCGAGTAAAAACACGTGCGAGAGGATGCATCCCGCAGGCTAGTCGAGCAAAAACACGTGCGAGGGGATGCATCCCGCAGGGTAGTCGAGCAAAAACACGTGCGAGAGGATGCATCCCGCATGCTAGTCGAGCAAAAACACGTGCGAGAGGATGCATTGCGCAGGCTAGTCGAGTAAAAACACGTGCGCGAGGATGCATCCCGCAGGCTAGTCGAGTAAAAAGACGTGCGAGAGGATGCATCCCGCATGCTAGTCGAGTAAAAACACGTGCGAGAGAATGCATCCCGCAGGCTAGTCGAGTAAAAACACGTGCGAGAGGATGCTCCCCGCAGCCTAGTCGAGTAAAAACACGTGCGAGAGGATGCATCCCGCAGGCTAGTCGAGTAAAAACACGTGCGAGAGAATGCATCCCGCAGGCTAGTCGAGTAAAAACACGTGCGAGAGGATGCTTCCCGCAGGCTAGTCGAGTAAAAACACGTGCGAGAGGATGCATCCCGCAGGCTAGTCGAGTAAAAACACGTGCGAGAGGATGCATCCGGCAGGCTAGTCGAGTAAATACACGTTCGAGAGGATGCATCCGGCAGGCTAGTCGAGTAAATACACGTGCGAGAGGATGCATCCCGCAGGCTAGTCGAGTAAAAACACGTGCCAGAGGATGCATCCCGCAGGCTAGTCGAGTAAAAACACGTGCGAGAGGATGCATCCCGCTGGCTAGTCGAGTAAAAAAAGCTGCGAGAGGATGCACCCCGCAGGCTAGTCGAGTAAAAACACGTGCGAGAGGATGCATCCCGCAGGCTAGTCGAGTAAAAACACGTACGAGAGGATGCATCCCGCTGGCTAGTCGAGTAAAAACACGTGCGAGAAGATGCATCCCGCAGGCTGGTCGAGTAAAAACACGTGCGAGAGGATGCATCCCGCAGGCTAGTCGAGTAAAAACACGTGCGAGAGGATGCATCCCGCAGGCTAGTCGAGTAAAAACACGTGCGAGAGGATGCTTCCCGCAGGCTAGTCGAGTAAAAACACGTGCGAGAGGATGCATCCCGCAGGCTAGTCGAGTAAAAACACGTGCGAGAGGATGCATCCCGCAGGCTAGTCGAGTAAAAACACGTGCGAGAGGATGCATCCCGCAGGCTAGTCGAGTAAAAACACGTGCGAGAGGATGCATCCCGCTGGCTAGTCGAGTAAAAACACGTGCGAGAGGATGCATCCCGCAGGCTAGTCGAGTAAAAACACGTGCGAGAGGATGCATCCCGCAGGCTAGTCGAGTAAAAACACGTGCAAGAGGATGCATCCCGCTGGCTAGTCGAGTAAAAACACGTGCGAGAGGATGCATCCCGCAGGCTAGTCGAGTAAAAACACGTGCGAGAAGATGCATCCCGCAGGCTGGTCGAGTAAAAACACGTGCGAGAGGATGCATCCCGCAGGCTAGTCGAGTAAAAACACGTGCGAGAGGATGCATCCCGCTGGCTAGTCGAGTAAAAACACGTGCGAGAGGATGCATCCCGCAGGCTAGTCGAGTAAAAACACGTGCGAGAGGATGCATCCCGCAGGCTAGTCGAGTAAAAACACGTGCGAGAGGATGCATCCCGCAGGCTAGTCGAGTAAAAACACGTGCGAGAGGATGCTTCCCGCAGGCTAGTCGAGTAAAAACACGTGCGAGAGGATGCATCCCGCAGGCTAGTCGAGTAAAAACACGTGCGAGAGGATGCATCCCGCAGGCTAGTCGAGTAAAAACACGTGCGAGAGGATGCATCCCGCAGGCTAGTCGAGTAAAAACACGTGCGAGAGGATGCATCCCGCAGGCTAGTCGAGTAAAAACACGTGCGAGAGGATGCATCCCGCAGGCTAGTCGAGTAAAAACACGTGCGAGAGGATGCATCCGGCAGGCTAGTCGAGTAAATACACGTTCGAGAGGATGCATCCGGCAGGCTAGTCGAGTAAATACACGTGCGAGAGGATGCATCCCGCAGGCTAGTCGAGTAAAAACACGTGCCAGAGGATGCATCCCGCAGGCTAGTCGAGTAAAAACACGTGCGAGAGGATGCATCCCGCTGGCTAGTCGAGTAAAAAAAGCTGCGAGAGGATGCACCCCGCAGGCTAGTCGAGTAAAAACACGTGCGAGAGGATGCATCCCGCAGGCTAGTCGAGTAAAAACACGTACGAGAGGATGCATCCCGCTGTCTAGTCGAGTAAAAACACGTGCGAGAAGATGCATCCCGCAGGCTGGTCGAGTAAAAACACGTGCGAGAGGATGCATCCCGCAGGCTAGTCGAGTAAAAACACGTGCGAGAGGATGCATCCCGCTGGCTAGTCGAGTAAAAACACGTGCGAGAGGATGCATCCCGCAGGCTAGTCGAGTAAAAACACGTGCGAGAGGATGCATCCCGCAGGCTAGTCGAGTAAAAACACGTGCGAGAGGATGCATCCCGCAGGCTAGTCGAGTAAAAACACGTGCGAGAGGATGCTTCCCGCAGGCTAGTCGAGTAAAAACACGTGCGAGAGGATGCATCCCGCAGGCTAGTCGAGTAAAAACATGTGCGAGAGGATGCATCCCGCAGGCTAGTCGAGTAAAAACACGTGCGAGAGGATGCATCCCGCAGGCTAGTCGAGTAAAAACACGTGCGAGAGGATGCATCCCGCAGGCTAGTCGAGTAAAAACACGTGCGAGAGGATGCATCCCGCAGGCTAGTCGAGTACAAACACGTGCGTGAGGATGCTTCCCGCAGGCTAGTCGAGTAAACACACGTGCGAGAGGATGCATCCCGCAGGCTAGTCGAGTAAAAACACGTGCGAGAGGATGCATCCCGCAGGCTAGTCGAGTAAAAACATGTGCGAGAGGATGCTTCCCGCAGTCCAGTCGAGTAAAAACACATGCGAGAGGATGCTTCCCGCAGGCTAGTCGAGTAAAAACACGTGCGGGAGGATGCATCCCGCAGGCTAGTCGAGTAAAAACACGTGCGAGAGGATGCATCCCGCAGGCTAGTCGAGTAAAAACACGTGCGACAGGATGCATCCCGCAGGCTAGTCGAGTAAAAACACGTGCGAGAGGATGCACCCCGCAGGCTAGTCGAGTAAAAACACGTGGGAGAGGATGCATCCCGCAGGCTAGCCGAGTAAAAACACCTGCGAGAGGATGCATCCCGCAGGCTAGTCGAGTAAAAACACGTGCGAGAGGATGCATCCCGCAGGCTAGTCGAGTAAAAACACGTGCGAGAGGATGCATCCCGCAGGCTAGTCGAGTAAAAACACGTGCGAGAGGATGCATCCCGCAGGCTAGTCGAGTAAAAACACGTGCGAGAGGATGCATCCCGCAGGCTAGTCGAGTAAAAACACGTGCGAGAGGATGCATCCCGCAGGCTAGTCGAGTAAAAACACGTGCGAGAGGATGCATCCCGCAGGCTAGTCGAGTACAAACACGTGCGTGAGGATGCTTCCCGCAGGCTAGTCGAGTAAACACACGTGCGAGGTTTTGTGGGATGCGCATGCGCAGGTTTTGTGGGATGCGCATGGGCAGGTTTTTTGGGATGCGCATGCGCAGGTATTTTGGGATGCGCATGGCTAGTCGAGCAAAAACACGTGCGAGAGGATGCATCCCGCAGGCTAGTCGAGCAAAAACACGTGCGAGAGGATGCATCCCGCAGGCTGGTCGAGCAAAAACACGTGCGAGAGGATGCATCCCGCAGGCTAGTCGAGCAAAAACACGTGCGAGAGGATGCATCCCGCAGGCTAGTCGAGTAAAAACACGTGCGAGAGGATGCATCCCGCAGGCTAGTCGAGTAAAAAGACGTGCGAGAGGATGCATCCCGCAGGCTAGTCGAGTAAAAACACGTGCGAGAGGATGCATCCCGCAGGCTAGTCGAGTAAAAACATGTGCGAGAGGATGCTTCCCGCAGTCTAGTCGAGTAAAAACACATGCGAGAGGATGCTTCCCGCAGGCTAGTCGAGTAAAAACACGTGCGGGAGGATGCATCCCGCTGGCTAGTCGAGTAAAAAAAGCTGCGAGAGGATGCATCCCGCAGGCTAGTCGAGTAAAAACACGTGCGAGAGGATGCATCCCGCAGGCTAGTCGAGTAAAAACACGTGCGAGAGGATGCTTCCCGCAGGCTAGTCGAGTAAAAACACGTGCGAGAGGATGCATCCCGCAGGCTAGTCGAGTAAAAACACGTGCGAGAGGATGCATCCCGCAGGCTAGTCGAGTACAAACACGTGCGTGAGGATGCTTCCCGCAGGCTAGTCGAGTAAACACACGTGCGAGAGGATGCATCTCACAGGCTAGTCGAGTAAAAACACGTGCGAGAGGATGCATCCCGCAGGCTAGTCGAGTAAAAACACGTTCGAGAGGATGCATCCGGCAGGCTAGTCGAGTAAATACACGTGCGAGAGGATGCATTGCGCAGGCTAGTCGAGTAAAAACACGTGCGAGAGGATGCATCCCGCAGGCTAGTCGAGTAAAAACACGTGCGAGAGGATGCATCCCGCTGGCTAGTCGAGTAAAAACACGTGCGAGAGGATGCATCCCGCAGGCTAGTCGAGTAAAAACACGTGCGAGAGGATGCATCCCGCAGGCTAGTCGAGTAAAAACACGTGCGAGAGGATGCATCCCGCAGGCTAGTCGAGTAAAAACACGTGCGAGAGGATGCATCCCGCAGGCTAGTCGAGTAAAAACACGTGCGAGAGGATGCATCCCGCAGGCTAGTCGAGTAAAAACACGTGCGAGAGAATGCATCCCGCAGGCTAGTCGAGTAAAAACACGTGCGAGAGGATGCTCCCCGCAGCCTAGTCGAGTAAAAACACGTGCGAGAGGATGCATCCCGCAGGCTAGTCGAGTAAAAACACGTGCGAGAGGATGCATCCCGCAGGCTAGTCGAGTACAAACACGTGCGAGAGGATGCATCCCGCAGGCTAGTCGAGTAAAAACACGTGCGAGAGGATGCATCCCGCAGGCTAGTCGAGTAAAAACACGTGCGAGAGGATGCTTCCCGCAGGCTAGTCGAGTAAAAACACGTGCGAGAGGATGCATCCCGCAGGCTAGTCGAGTAAAAACACGTGCGAGAGGATGCATCCCGCAGGCTAGTCGAGTACAAACACGTGCGTGAGGATGCTTCCCGCAGGCTAGTCGAGTAAACACACGTGCGAGAGGATGCATCTCACAGGCTAGTCGAGTAAAAACACGTGCGAGAGGATGCATCCCGCAGGCTAGTCGAGTAAAAACACGTTCGAGAGGATGCATCCGGCAGGCTAGTCGAGTAAATACACGTGCGAGAGGATGCATTGCGCAGGCTAGTCGAGTAAAAACACGTGCGAGAGGATGCATCCCGCAGGCTAGTCGAGTAAAAACACGTGCGAGAGGATGCATCCCGCTGGCTAGTCGAGTAAAAACACGTGCGAGAGGATGCATCCCGCAGGCTAGTCGAGTAAAAACACGTGCGAGAGGATGCATCCCGCAGGCTAGTCGAGTAAAAACACGTGCGAGAGGATGCATCCCGCAGGCTAGTCGAGTAAAAACACGTGCGAGAGGATGCATCCCGCAGGCTAGTCGAGTAAAAACACGTGCGAGAGGATGCATCCCGCAGGCTAGTCGAGTAAAAACACGTGCGAGAGAATGCATCCCGCAGGCTAGTCGAGTAAAAACACGTGCGAGAGGATGCTCCCCGCAGCCTAGTCGAGTAAAAACACGTGCGAGAGGATGCATCCCGCAGGCTAGTCGAGTAAAAACACGTGCGAGAGGATGCATCCCGCAGGCTAGTCGAGTACAAACACGTGCGTGAGGATGCTTCCCGCAGGCTAGTCGAGTAAACACACGTGCGAGGTTTTGTGGGATGCGCATGCGCAGGTTTTGTGGGATGCGCATGGGCAGGTTTTTTGGGATGCGCATGCGCAGGTATTTTGGGATGCGCATGGCTAGTCGAGCAAAAACACGTGCGAGAGGATGCATCCCGCAGGCTAGTCGAGCAAAAACACGTGCGAGAGGATGCATCCCGCAGGCTGGTCGAGCAAAAACACGTGCGAGAGGATGCATCCCGCAGGCTAGTCGAGCAAAAACACGTGCAAGAGGATGCATCCCGCAGGCTAGTCGAGTAAAAACACGTGCGAGAGGATGCTTCCCGCAGGCTAGTCGAGTAAAAACATGCGCAGGTCTTGTGGGATGCGCATGGCTAGTCGAGCAAAAACACGTGCGATAGGATGCATCCCGCAGGCTAGTCGAGTAAAAACACGTGCGAGAGGATGCTTCCCGCAGGCTAGTCGAGCAAAAACACGTGCGAGGGGATGCATCCCGCAGGGTAGTCGAGCAAAAACACGCGCGAGAGGATGCATCCCGCATGCTAGTCGAGCAAAAACACGTGCGAGAGGATGCATTGCGCAGGCTAGTCGAGTAAAAACACGTGCGCGAGGATGCATCCCGCAGGCTAGTCGAGTAAAAAGACGTGCGAGAGGATGCATCCCGCATGCTAGTCGAGTAAAAACACGTGCGAGAGAATGCATCCCGCAGGCTAGTCGAGTAAAAACACGTGCGAGAGGATGCATCCCGCAGGCTAGTCGAGTAAAAACACGTGCGAGTGGATGCATCCCGCAGGCTAGTCGAGTAAAAACACGTGCGAGAGGATGCATCCCGCAGGCTAGTCGAGTACAAACACGTGCGTGAGGATGCTTCCCGCAGGCTAGTCGAGTAAACACACGTGTGAGAGGATGCATCTCGCAGGCTAGTCGAGTAAAAACACGTGCGAGAGGATGCATCCCGCAGGCTAGTCGAGTAAAAACACGTTCGAGAGGATGCATCCGGCAGGCTAGTCGAGTAAAAACACGTGCGAGAGGATGCATCCCGCAGGCTAGTCGAGTAAAAACACGTGCGAGAGGATGCATCCCGCAGGCTAGTCGAGTAAAAACACGTGCGAGAGGATGCATCCCGCTGGCTAGTCGAGTAAAAAAACCTGCGAGAGGATGCATCCCGCAGGCTAGTCGAGTAAAAACACGTGCGAGAGGATGCATCCCGCAGGCTAGTCGAGTAAAAACACGTGCGAGAGGATGCATCCCGCAGGCTAGTCGAGTACAAACACGTGCGTGAGGATGCTTCCCGCAGGCTAGTCGAGTAAACACACGTGCGAGAGGATGCATCTCGCAGGCTAGTCGAGTAAAAACACGTGCGAGAGGATGCATCCCGCAGGCTAGTCGAGTAAAAACACGTTCGAGAGGATGCATCCGGCAGGCTAGTCGAGTAAATACACGTGCGCGAGGATGCATCTCGCAGGCTAGTCGAGTAAAAACACGTGCGAGAGGATGCATCCCGCAGGCTAGTCGAGTAAAAACACGTGCGAGAGGATGCATCCCGCTGGCTAGTCGAGTAAAAACACGTGCGAGAGGATGCATCTCGCAGGCTAGTCGAGTAAAAACACGTGCGAGAGGATGCATCCCGCAGGCTAGTCGAGTAAAAACACGTTCGAGAGGATGCATCCGGCAGGCTAGTCGAGTAAAAACACGTGCGAGAGGATGCATCCCGCAGGCTAGTCGAGTAAAAACACGTGCGAGAGGATGCATCCCGCAGGCTAGTCGAGTAAAAACACGTGCGAGAGGATGCATCCCGCTGGCTAGTCGAGTAAAAAAACCTGCGAGAGGATGCATCCCGCAGGCTAGTCGAGTAAAAACACGTGCGAGAGGATGCATCCCGCAGGCTAGTCGAGTAAAAACACGTGCGAGAGGATGCATCCCGCAGGCTAGTCGAGTACAAACACGTGCGTGAGGATGCTTCCCGCAGGCTAGTCGAGTAAACACACGTGCGAGAGGATGCATCTCGCAGGCTAGTCGAGTAAAAACACGTGCGAGAGGATGCATCCCGCAGGCTAGTCGAGTAAAAACACGTTCGAGAGGATGCATCCGGCAGGCTAGTCGAGTAAATACACGTGCGAGAGGATGCATCCCGCAGGCTAGTCGAGTAAAAACACGTGCGAGAGGATGCATCCCGCAGGCTAGTCGAGTAAAAACACGTGCGAGAGGATGCATCCCGCTGGCTAGTCGAGTAAAAACACGTGCGAGAGGATGCATCCCGCAGGCTAGTCGAGTAAAAACACGTGCGAGAGGATGCATCCCGCAGGCTAGTCGAGTAAAAACACGTGCGAGAGGATGCATCCCGCAGGCTAGTCGAGTAAAAACACGTGCGAGAGGATGCATCCCGCAGGCTAGTCGAGTAAAAACACGTGCGAGAGGATGCATCCCGCAGGCTAGTCGAGTAAAAACACGTGCGAGAGGATGCATCCCGCAGGCTAGTCGAGCAAAAACACGTGCGAGGGGATGCATCCCGCAGGGTAGTCGAGCAAAAACACGTGCGAGAGGATGCATCCCGCATGCTAGTCGAGCAAAAACACGTGCGAGAGGATGCATTGCGCAGGCTAGTCGAGTAAAAACACGTTCGAGAGGATGCATCCCGCAGGCTAGTCGAGTAAAAACACGTGCGAGAGGATGCATCCCGCAGGCTAGTCGAGTAAAAACACGTGCGAGAGGATGCATCCCGCAGGCTAGTCGAGTAAAAACACGTGCGAGAGGATGCATCCCGCTGGCTAGTCGAGTAAAAAAACCTGCGAGAGGATGCATCCCGCAGGCTAGTCGAGTAAAAACACGTGCGAGAGGATGCATCCCGCAGGCTAGTCGAGTAAAAACACGTGCGAGAGGATGCATCCCGCAGGCTAGTCGAGTACAAACACGTGCGTGAGGATGCTTCCCGCAGGCTAGTCGAGTAAACACACGTGCGAGAGGATGCATCTCGCAGGCTAGTCGAGTAAAAACACGTGCGAGAGGATGCATCCCGCAGGCTAGTCGAGTAAAAACACGTTCGAGAGGATGCATCCGGCAGGCTAGTCGAGTAAATACACGTGCGAGAGGATGCATCCCGCAGGCTAGTCGAGTAAAAACACGTGCGAGAGGATGCATCCCGCAGGCTAGTCGAGTAAAAACACGTGCGAGAGGATGCATCCCGCTGGCTAGTCGAGTAAAAACACGTGCGAGAGGATGCATCCCGCAGGCTAGTCGAGTAAAAACACGTGCGAGAGGATGCATCCCGCAGGCTAGTCGAGTAAAAACACGTGCGAGAGGATGCATCCCGCAGGCTAGTCGAGTAAAAACACGTGCGAGAGGATGCATCCCGCAGGCTAGTCGAGTAAAAACACGTGCGAGAGGATGCATCCCGCAGGCTAGTCGAGTAAAAACACGTGCGAGAGGATGCATCCCGCAGGCTAGTCGAGCAAAAACACGTGCGAGGGGATGCATCCCGCAGGGTAGTCGAGCAAAAACACGTGCGAGAGGATGCATCCCGCATGCTAGTCGAGCAAAAACACGTGCGAGAGGATGCATTGCGCAGGCTAGTCGAGTAAAAACACGTGCGCGAGGATGCATCCCGCAGGCTAGTCGAGTAAAAAGACGTGCGAGAGGATGCATCCCGCATGCTAGTCGAGTAAAAACACGTGCGAGAGAATGCATCCCGCAGGCTAGTCGAGTAAAAACACGTGCGAGAGGATGCTCCCCGCAGCCTAGTCGAGTAAAAACACGTGCGAGAGGATGCATCCCGCAGGCTAGTCGAGTAAAAACACGTGCGAGAGAATGCATCCCGCAGGCTAGTCGAGTAAAAACAAGTGCGAGAGGATGCTTCCCGCAGGCTAGTCGAGTAAAAACACGTGCGAGAGGATGCATCCCGCAGGCTAGTCGAGTAAAAACACGTGCGAGAGGATGCATCCCGCAGGCTAGTCGAGTAAAAACACGTGCGAGAGGATGCATCCCGCAGGCTAGTCGAGTAAAAACACGTGCGAGAGGATGCATCCGGCAGGCTAGTCGAGTAAATACACGTTCGAGAGGATGCATCCGGCAGGCTAGTCGAGTAAATACACGTGCGAGAGGATGCAACCCGCAGGCTAGTCGAGTAAAAACACGTGCCAGAGGATGCATCCCGCAGGCTAGTCGAGTAAAAACACGTGCGAGAGGATGCATCCCGCTGGCTAGTCGAGTAAAAAAAGCTGCGAGAGGATGCACCCCGCAGGCTAGTCGAGTAAAAACACGTGCGAGAGGATGCATCCCGCAGGCTAGTCGAGTAAAAACACGTACGAGAGGATGCATCCCGCTGGCTAGTCGAGTAAAAACACGTGCGAGAAGATGCATCCCGCAGGCTGGTCGAGTAAAAACACGTGCGAGAGGATGCATCCCGCAGGCTAGTCGAGTAAAAACACGTGCGAGAGGATGCATCCCGCTGGCTAGTCGAGTAAAAACACGTGCGAGAGGATGCATCCCGCAGGCTAGTCGAGTAAAAACACGTGCGAGAGGATGCATCCCGCAGGCTAGTCGAGTAAAAACACGTGCGAGAGGATGCATCCCGCAGGCTAGTCGAGTAAAAACACGTGCGAGAGGATGCTTCCCGCAGGCTAGTCGAGTAAAAACACGTGCGAGAGGATGCATCCCGCAGGCTAGTCGAGTAAAAACACGTGCGAGAGGATGCATCCCGCAGGCTAGTCGAGTAAAAACACGTGCGAGAGGATGCATCCCGCAGGCTAGTCGAGTAAAAACACGTGCGAGAGGATGCATCCCGCAGGCTAGTCGAGTAAAAACACGTGCGAGAGGATGCATCCCGCAGGCTAGTCGAGTACAAACACGTGCGTGAGGATGCTTCCCGCAGGCTAGTCGAGTAAACACACGTGCGAGAGGATGCATCCCGCAGGCTAGTCGAGTAAAGACACGTGCGAGAGGATGCATCCCGCAGGCTAGTCGAGTAAAAACATGTGCGAGAGGATGCTTCCCGCAGTCCAGTCGAGTAAAAACACATGCGAGAGGATGCTTCCCGCAGGCTAGTCGAGTAAAAACACGTGCGGGAGGATGCATCCCGCAGGCTAGTCGAGTAAAAACACGTGCGAGAGGATGCATCCCGCAGGCTAGTCGAGTAAAAACACGTGCGACAGGATGCATCCCGCAGGCTAGTCGAGTAAAAACACGTGCGAGAGGATGCACCCCGCAGGCTAGTCGAGTAAAAACACGTGGGAGAGAATGCATCCCGCAGGCTAGCCGAGTAAAAACACCTGCGAGAGGATGCATCCCGCAGGCTAGTCGAGTAAAAACACGTGCGAGAGGATGCATCCCGCAGGCTAGTCGAGTAAAAACACGTGCGAGAGGATGCATCCCGCAGACTAGTCGAGTAAAAACACGTGCGAGAGGATGCATCCCGCAGGCTAGTCGAGTAAAAACACGTGCGAGAGGATGCATCCCGCAGGCTAGTCGAGTAAAAACACGTGCGAGAGGATGCATCCCGCAGGCTAGTCGAGTAAAAACACGTGCGAGAGGATGCATCCCGCAGGCTAGTCGAGTAAAAACACGTGCGAGAGGATGCATCCCGCAGGCTAGTCGAGTACAAACACGTGCGTGAGGATGCTTCCCGCAGGCTAGTCGAGTAAACACACGTGCGAGGTTTTGTGGGATGCGCATGCGCAGGTTTTGTGGGATGCGCATGCGCAGGTATTTTGGGATGCGCATGGCTAGTCGAGCAAAAACACGTGCGAGAGGATGCATCCCGCAGGCTAGTCGAGCAAAAACACGTGCGAGAGGATGCATCCCGCAGGCTGGTCGAGCAAAAACACGTGCGAGAGGATGCATCCCGCAGGCTAGTCGAGCAAAAACACGTGCGAGAGGATGCATCCCGCAGGCTAGTCGAGTAAAAACACGTGCGAGAGGATGCATCCCGCAGGCTAGTCGAGTAAAAAGACGTGCGAGAGGATGCATCCCGCAGGCTAGTCGAGTAAAAACACGTGCGAGAGGATGCATCCCGCAGGCTAGTCGAGTAAAAACATGTGCGAGAGGATGCTTCCCGCAGTCTAGTCGAGTAAAAACACATGCGAGAGGATGCTTCCCGCAGGCTAGTCGAGTAAAAACACGTGCGGGAGGATGCATCCCGCTGGCTAGTCGAGTAAAAAAAGCTGCGAGAGGATGCATCCCGCAGGCTAGTCGAGTAAAAACACGTGCGAGAGGATGCATCCCGCAGGCTAGTCGAGTAAAAACACGTGCGAGAGGATGCATCCCGCTGGCTAGTCGAGTAAAAAAACCTGCGAGAGGATGCATCCCGCAGGCTAGTCGAGTAAAAACACGTGCGAGAGGATGCATCCCGCAGGCTAGTCGAGTAAAAACACGTGCGAGAGTATGCATCCCGCAGGCTAGTCGAGTACAAACACGTGCGTGAGGATGCTTCCCGCAGGCTAGTCGAGTAAACACACGTGCGAGAGGATGCATCTCGCAGGCTAGTCGAGTAAAAACACGTGCGAGAGGATGCATCCCGCAGGCTAGTCGAGTAAAAACACGTTCGAGAGGATGCATCCGGCAGGCTAGTCGAGTAAATACACGTGCGAGAGGATGCATCCCGCAGGCTAGTCGAGTAAAAACACGTGCGAGAGGATGCATCCCGCAGGCTAGTCGAGTAAAAACACGTGCGAGAGGATGCATCCCGCTGGCTAGTCGAGTAAAAAAAGCTGCGAGAGGATGCATCCCGCAGGCTAGTCGAGTAAAAACACGTGCGAGAGGATGCATCCCGCAGGCTAGTCGAGTAAAAACACGTGCGAGAGGATGCATCCCGCAGGCTAGTCGAGTAAAAACACGTGCGAGAGGATGCATCCCGCAGGCTAGTCGAGTACAAACACGTGCGTGAGGATGCTTCCCGCAGGCTAGTCGAGTAAACACACGTGCGAGAGGATGCATCTCGCAGGCTAGTCGAGTAAAAACACGTGCGAGAGGATGCATCCCGCAGGCTAGTCGAGTAAAAACACGTTCGAGAGGATGCATCCGGCAGGCTAGTCGAGTAAAAACACGTGCGACAGGATGCATCCCGCAGGCTAGTCGAGTAAAAACACGTGCGAGAGGATGCATCCCGCAGGCTAGTCGAGTAAAAACACGTGCGAGAGGATGCATCCCGCTGGCTAGTCGAGTAAAAAAACCTGCGAGAGGATGCATCCCGCAGGCTAGTCGAGTAAAAACACGTGCGAGAGGATGCATCCCGCAGGCTAGTCGAGTAAAAACACGTGCGAGAGGATGCATCCCGCTGGCTAGTCGAGTAAAAAAAGCTGCGAGAGGATGCATCCCGCAGGCTAGTCGAGTAAAAACACGTGCGAGAGGATGCATCCCGCAGGCTAGTCGAGTAAAAACACGTGCGAGAGGATGCATCCCGCAGGCTAGTCGAGTAAAAACACGTTCGAGAGGATGCATCCGGCAGGCTAGTCGAGTAAATACACGTGCGAGAGGATGCATCCCGCAGGCTAGTCGAGTAAAAACACGTTCGAGAGGATGCATCCCGCAGGCTAGTCGAGTAAAAACACGTGCGACAGGATGCATCCCGCTGGCTAGTCGAGTAAAAACACGTGCGAGAGGATGCATCCCGCAGGCTATTCGAGTAAAAACACGTGCGAGAGAATGCATCCCGCAGGCTAGTCGAGTAAAAACACGTGCGAGAGGATGCTCCCCGCAGCCTAGTCGAGTAAAAACACGTGCGAGAGGATGCATCCCGCAGGCTAGTCGAGTAAAAACACGTGCGAGAGAATGCATCCCGCAGGCTAGTCGAGTAAAAACACGTGCGAGAGGATGCTTCCCGCAGGCTAGTCGAGTAAAAACACGTGCGAGAGGATGCATCCCGCAGGCTAGTCGAGTAAAAACACGTGCGAGAGGATGCATCCCGCAGGCTAGTCGAGTAAAAACACGTGCGAGAGGATGCATCCCGCAGGCTAGTCGAGTAAAAACACGTGCGAGAGGATGCATCCGGCAGGCTAGTCGAGTAAATACACGTTCGAGAGGATGCATCCGGCAGGCTAGTCGAGTAAATACACGTGCGAGAGGATGCATCCCGCAGGCTAGTCGAGTAAAAACACGTGCGAGAGGATGCATCCCGCAGGCTAGTCGAGTAAAAACACGTGCGAGAGGATGCATCCCGCTGGCTAGTCGAGTAAAAAAAGCTGCGAGAGGATGCATCCCGCAGGCTAGTCGAGTAAAAACACGTGCGAGAGGATGCATCCCGCAGGCTAGTCGAGTAAAAACACGTGCGAGAGGATGCATCCCGCAGGCTAGTCGAGTAAAAACACGTGCGAGAGGATGCATCCCGCAGGCTAGTCGAGTAAAAACACGTGCGAGAGGATGCATCCGGCAGGCTAGTCGAGTAAATACACGTTCGAGAGGATGCATCCGGCAGGCTAGTCGAGTAAATACACGTGCGAGAGGATGCATCCCGCAGGCTAGTCGAGTAAAAACACGTGCGAGAGGATGCATCCCGCAGGCTAGTCGAGTAAAAACACGTGCGAGAGGATGCATCCCGCTGGCTAGTCGAGTAAAAAAAGCTGCGAGAGGATGCATCCCGCAGGCTAGTCGAGTAAAAACACGTGCGAGAGGATGCATCCCGCAGGCTAGTCGAGTAAAAACACGTACGAGAGGATGCATCCCGCTGGCTAGTCGAGTAAAAACACGTGCGAGAAGATGCATCCCGCAGGCTGGTCGAGTAAAAACACGTGCGAGAGGATGCATCCCGCAGGCTAGTCGAGTAAAAACACGTGCGAGAGGATGCATCCCGCTGGCTAGTCGAGTAAAAACACGTGCGAGAGGATGCATCCCGCAGGCTAGTCGAGTAAAAACACGTGCGAGAGGATGCATCCCGCAGGCTAGTCGAGTAAAAACACGTGCGAGAGGATGCATCCCGCAGGCTAGTCGAGTAAAAACACGTGCGAGAGGATGCTTCCCGCAGGCTAGTCGAGTAAAAACACGTGCGAGAGGATGCATCCCGCAGGCTAGTCGAGTAAAAACACGTGCGAGAGGATGCATCCCGCAGGCTAGTCGAGTAAAAACACGTGCGAGAGGATGCATCCCGCAGGCTAGTCGAGTAAAAACACGTGCGAGAGGATGCATCCCGCAGGCTAGTCGAGTAAAAACACGTGCGAGAGGATGCATCCGGCAGGCTAGTCGAGTAAATACACGTTCGAGAGGATGCATCCGGCAGGCTAGTCGAGTAAATACACGTGCGAGAGGATGCATCCCGCAGGCTAGTCGAGTAAAAACACGTGCCAGAGGATGCATCCCGCAGGCTAGTCGAGTAAAAACACGTGCGAGAGGATGCATCCCGCTGGCTAGTCGAGTAAAAACAAGTGCGAGAGGATGCTTCCCGCAGGCTAGTCGAGTAAAAACACGTGCGAGAGGATGCATCCCGCAGGCTAGTCGAGTAAAAACACGTGCGAGAGGATGCATCCCGCAGGCTAGTCGAGTAAAAACACGTGCGAGAGGATGCATCCCGCAGGCTAGTCGAGTAAAAACACGTGCGAGAGGATGCATCCGGCAGGCTAGTCGAGTAAATACACGTTCGAGAGGATGCATCCGGCAGGCTAGTCGAGTAAATACACGTGCGAGAGGATGCATCCCGCAGGCTAGTCGAGTAAAAACACGTGCCAGAGGATGCATCCCGCAGGCTAGTCGAGTAAAAACACGTGCGAGAGGATGCATCCCGCTGGCTAGTCGAGTAAAAAAAGCTGCGAGAGGATGCACCCCGCAGGCTAGTCGAGTAAAAACACGTGCGAGAGGATGCATCCCGCAGGCTAGTCGAGTAAAAACACGTACGAGAGGATGCATCCCGCTGGCTAGTCGAGTAAAAACACGTGCGAGAAGATGCATCCCGCAGGCTGGTCGAGTAAAAACACGTGCGAGAGGATGCATCCCGCAGGCTAGTCGAGTAAAAACACGTGCGAGAGGATGCATCCCGCTGGCTAGTCGAGTAAAAACACGTGCGAGAGGATGCATCCCGCAGGCTAGTCGAGTAAAAACACGTGCGAGAGGATGCATCCCGCAGGCTAGTCGAGTAAAAACACGTGCGAGAGGATGCATCCCGCAGGCTAGTCGAGTAAAAACACGTGCGAGAGGATGCTTCCCGCAGGCTAGTCGAGTAAAAACACGTGCGAGAGGATGCATCCCGCAGGCTAGTCGAGTAAAAACACGTGCGAGAGGATGCATCCCGCAGGCTAGTCGAGTAAAAACACGTGCGAGAGGATGCATCCCGCAGGCTAGTCGAGTAAAAACACGTGCGAGAGGATGCATCCCGCAGGCTAGTCGAGTAAAAACACGTGCGAGAGGATGCATCCCGCAGGCTAGTCGAGTACAAACACGTGCGTGAGGATGCTTCCCGCAGGCTAGTCGAGTAAACACACGTGCGAGAGGATGCATCCCGCAGGCTAGTCGAGTAAAGACACGTGCGAGAGGATGCATCCCGCAGGCTAGTCGAGTAAAAACATGTGCGAGAGGATGCTTCCCGCAGTCCAGTCGAGTAAAAACACATGCGAGAGGATGCTTCCGGCAGGCTAGTCGAGTAAAAACACGTGCGGGAGGATGCATCCCGCAGGCTAGTCGAGTAAAAACACGTGCGAGAGGATGCATCCCGCAGGCTAGTCGAGTAAAAACACGTGCGACAGGATGCATCCCGCAGGCTAGTCGAGTAAAAACACGTGCGAGAGGATGCACCCCGCAGGCTAGTCGAGTAAAAACACGTGGGAGAGGATGCATCCCGCAGGCTAGCCGAGTAAAAACACCTGCGAGAGGATGCATCCCGCAGGCTAGTCGAGTAAAAACACGTGCGAGAGGATGCATCCCGCAGGCTAGTCGAGTAAAAACACGTGCGAGAGGATGCATCCCGCAGGCTAGTCGAGTAAAAACACGTGCGAGAGGATGCATCCCGCAGGCTAGTCGAGTAAAAACACGTGCGAGAGGATGCATCCCGCAGGCTAGTCGAGTAAAAACACGTGCGAGAGGATGCATCCCGCAGGCTAGTCGAGTACAAACACGTGCGTGAGGATGCTTCCCGCAGGCTAGTCGAGTAAACACACGTGCGAGGTTTTGTGGGATGCGCATGCGCAGGTTTTGTGGGATGCGCATGGGCAGGTTTTTTGGGATGCGCATGCGCAGGTATTTTGGGATGCGCATGGCTAGTCGAGCAAAAACACGTGCGAGAGGATGCATCCCGCAGGCTAGTCGAGCAAAAACACGTGCGAGAGGATGCATCCCGCAGGCTGGTCGAGCAAAAACACGTGCGAGAGGATGCATCCCGCAGGCTAGTCGAGCAAAAACACGTGCGAGAGGATGCATCCCGCAGGCTAGTCGAGTAAAAACACGTGCGAGAGGATGCATCCCGCAGGCTAGTCGAGTAAAAACACGTGCGACAGGATGCATCCCGCTGGCTAGTCGAGTAAAAACACGTGCGAGAGGATGCATCCCGCAGGCTAGTCGAGTAAAAACACGTGCGAGAGGATGCATCCCGCAGGCTAGTCGAGTAAAAACACGTGCGAGAGGATGCATCCCGCAGGCTAGTCGAGTAAAAACACGTGCGAGAGGATGCATCCCGCAGGCTAGTCGAGTAAAAACACGTGCGAGAGGATGCATCCCGCAGGCTAGTCGAGTAAAAACACGTGCGAGAGAATGCATCCCGCAGGCTAGTCGAGTAAAAACACGTGCGAGAGGATGCTCCCCGCAGCCTAGTCGAGTAAAAACACGTGCGAGAGGATGCATCCCGCAGGCTAGTCGAGTAAAAACACGTGCGAGAGAATGCATCCCGCAGGCTAGTCGAGTAAAAACACGTGCGAGAGGATGCTTCCCGCAGGCTAGTCGAGTAAAAACACGTGCGAGAGGATGCATCCCGCAGGCTAGTCGAGTAAAAACACGTGCGAGAGGATGCATCCCGCAGGCTAGTCGAGTAAAAACACGTGCGAGAGGATGCATCCCGCAGGCTAGTCGAGTAAAAACACGTGCGAGAGGATGCATCCGGCAGGCTAGTCGAGTAAATACACGTTCGAGAGGATGCATCCGGCAGGCTAGTCGAGTAAATACACGTGCGAGAGGATGCATCCCGCAGGCTAGTCGAGTAAAAACACGTGCGAGAGGATGCATCCCGCAGGCTAGTCGAGTAAAAACACGTGCGAGAGGATGCATCCCGCTGGCTAGTCGAGTAAAAAAAGCTGCGAGAGGATGCATCCCGCAGGCTAGTCGAGTAAAAACACGTGCGAGAGGATGCATCCCGCAGGCTAGTCGAGTAAAAACACGTGCGAGAGGATGCATCCCGCAGGCTAGTCGAGTAAAAACACGTGCGAGAGGATGCATCCCGCAGGCTAGTCGAGTAAAAACACGTGCGAGAGGATGCATCCGGCAGGCTAGTCGAGTAAATACACGTTCGAGAGGATGCATCCGGCAGGCTAGTCGAGTAAATACACGTGCGAGAGGATGCATCCCGCAGGCTAGTCGAGTAAAAACACGTGCGAGAGGATGCATCCCGCAGGCTAGTCGAGTAAAAACACGTGCGAGAGGATGCATCCCGCTGGCTAGTCGAGTAAAAAAAGCTGCGAGAGGATGCATCCCGCAGGCTAGTCGAGTAAAAACACGTGCGAGAGGATGCATCCCGCTGGCTAGTCGAGTAAAAACACGTGCGAGAGGATGCATCCCGCAGGCTAGTCGAGTAAAAACACGTGCGAGAGGATGCATCCCGCAGGCTAGTCGAGTAAAAACACGTGCGAGAGGATGCATCCCGCAGGCTAGTCGAGTAAAAACACGTGCGAGAGGATGCTTCCCGCAGGCTAGTCGAGTAAAAACACGTGCGAGAGGATGCATCCCGCAGGCTAGTCGAGTAAAAACACGTGCGAGAGGATGCATCCCGCAGGCTAGTCGAGTAAAAACACGTGCGAGAGGATGCATCCCGCAGGCTAGTCGAGTAAAAACACGTGCGAGAGGATGCATCCCGCAGGCTAGTCGAGTAAAAACACGTGCGAGAGGATGCATCCGGCAGGCTAGTCGAGTAAATACACGTTCGAGAGGATGCATCCGGCAGGCTAGTCGAGTAAATACACGTGCGAGAGGATGCATCCCGCAGGCTAGTCGAGTAAAAACACGTGCCAGAGGATGCATCCCGCAGGCTAGTCGAGTAAAAACACGTGCGAGAGGATGCATCCCGCTGGCTAGTCGAGTAAAAACAAGTGCGAGAGGATGCTTCCCGCAGGCTAGTCGAGTAAAAACACGTGCGAGAGGATGCATCCCGCAGGCTAGTCGAGTAAAAACACGTGCGAGAGGATGCATCCCGCAGGCTAGTCGAGTAAAAACACGTGCGAGAGGATGCATCCCGCAGGCTAGTCGAGTAAAAACACGTGCGAGAGGATGCATCCGGCAGGCTAGTCGAGTAAATACACGTTCGAGAGGATGCATCCGGCAGGCTAGTCGAGTAAATACACGTGCGAGAGGATGCATCCCGCAGGCTAGTCGAGTAAAAACACGTGCCAGAGGATGCATCCCGCAGGCTAGTCGAGTAAAAACACGTGCGAGAGGATGCATCCCGCTGGCTAGTCGAGTAAAAAAAGCTGCGAGAGGATGCACCCCGCAGGCTAGTCGAGTAAAAACACGTGCGAGAGGATGCATCCCGCAGGCTAGTCGAGTAAAAACACGTACGAGAGGATGCATCCCGCTGGCTAGTCGAGTAAAAACACGTGCGAGAAGATGCATCCCGCAGGCTGGTCGAGTAAAAACACGTGCGAGAGGATGCATCCCGCAGGCTAGTCGAGTAAAAACACGTGCGAGAGGATGCATCCCGCTGGCTAGTCGAGTAAAAACACGTGCGAGAGGATGCATCCCGCAGGCTAGTCGAGTAAAAACACGTGCGAGAGGATGCATCCCGCAGGCTAGTCGAGTAAAAACACGTGCGAGAGGATGCATCCCGCAGGCTAGTCGAGTAAAAACACGTGCGAGAGGATGCTTCCCGCAGGCTAGTCGAGTAAAAACACGTGCGAGAGGATGCATCCCGCAGGCTAGTCGAGTAAAAACACGTGCGAGAGGATGCATCCCGCAGGCTAGTCGAGTAAAAACACGTGCGAGAGGATGCATCCCGCAGGCTAGTCGAGTAAAAACACGTGCGAGAGGATGCATCCCGCAGGCTAGTCGAGTAAAAACACGTGCGAGAGGATGCATCCCGCAGGCTAGTCGAGTACAAACACGTGCGTGAGGATGCTTCCCGCAGGCTAGTCGAGTAAACACACGTGCGAGAGGATGCATCCCGCAGGCTAGTCGAGTAAAGACACGTGCGAGAGGATGCATCCCGCAGGCTAGTCGAGTAAAAACATGTGCGAGAGGATGCTTCCCGCAGTCCAGTCGAGTAAAAACACATGCGAGAGGATGCTTCCCGCAGGCTAGTCGAGTAAAAACACGTGCGGGAGGATGCATCCCGCAGGCTAGTCGAGTAAAAACACGTGCGAGAGGATGCATCCCGCAGGCTAGTCGAGTAAAAACACGTGCGACAGGATGCATCCCGCAGGCTAGTCGAGTAAAAACACGTGCGAGAGGATGCACCCCGCAGGCTAGTCGAGTAAAAACACGTGGGAGAGGATGCATCCCGCAGGCTAGCCGAGTAAAAACACCTGCGAGAGGATGCATCCCGCAGGCTAGTCGAGTAAAAACACGTGCGAGAGGATGCATCCCGCAGGCTAGTCGAGTAAAAACACGTGCGAGAGGATGCATCCCGCAGGCTAGTCGAGTAAAAACACGTGCGAGAGGATGCATCCCGCAGGCTAGTCGAGTAAAAACACGTGCGAGAGGATGCATCCCGCAGGCTAGTCGAGTAAAAACACGTGCGAGAGGATGCATCCCGCAGGCTAGTCGAGTACAAACACGTGCGTGAGGATGCTTCCCGCAGGCTAGTCGAGTAAACACACGTGCGAGGTTTTGTGGGATGCGCATGCGCAGGTTTTGTGGGATGCGCATGGGCAGGTTTTTTGGGATGCGCATGCGCAGGTATTTTGGGATGCGCATGGCTAGTCGAGCAAAAACACGTGCGAGAGGATGCATCCCGCAGGCTAGTCGAGCAAAAACACGTGCGATAGGATGCATCCCGCAGGCTGGTCGAGTAAAAACACGTGCGAGAGGATGCATCCCGCAGGCTAGTCGAGTAAAAACACGTGCGAGAGGATGCATCCCGCTGGCTAGTCGAGTAAAAAAAGCTGCGAGAGGATGCATCCCGCAGGCTAGTCGAGTAAAAACACGTGCGAGAGGATGCATCCCGCAGGCTAGTCGAGTAAATACACGTGCGAGAGGATGCATCCCGCAGGCTAGTCGAGTAAAAACACGTGCGAGAGGATGCATCCCGCAGGCTAGTCGAGTAAAAACACGTGCGAGAGGATGCATCCCGCTGGCTAGTCGAGTAAAAAAAGCTGCGAGAGGATGCATCCCGCAGGCTAGTCGAGTAAAAACACGTGCGAGAGGATGCATCCCGCAGGCTAGTCGAGTAAAAACACGTACGAGAGGATGCATCCCGCTGGCTAGTCGAGTAAAAACACGTGCGAGAAGATGCATCCCGCAGGCTGGTCGAGTAAAAACACGTGCGAGAGGATGCATCCCGCAGGCTAGTCGAGTAAAAACACGTGCGAGAGGATGCATCCCGCTGGCTAGTCGAGTAAAAACACGTGCGAGAGGATGCATCCCGCAGGCTAGTCGAGTAAAAACACGTGCGAGAGGATGCATCCCGCAGGCTAGTCGAGTAAAAACACGTGCGAGAGGATGCATCCCGCAGGCTAGTCGAGTAAAAACACGTGCGAGAGGATGCTTCCCGCAGGCTAGTCGAGTAAAAACACGTGCGAGAGGATGCATCCCGCAGGCTAGTCGAGTAAAAACACGTGCGAGAGGATGCATCCCCGCAGGCTAGTCGAGTAAAAACACGTGCGAGAGGATGCATCCCGCAGGCTAGTCGAGTAAAAACACGTGCGAGAGGATGCATCCCGCAGGCTAGTCGAGTAAAAACACGTGCGAGAGGATGCATCCCGCAGGCTAGTCGAGTACAAACACGTGCGTGAGGATGCTTCCCGCAGGCTAGTCGAGTAAACACACGTGCGAGAGGATGCATCCCGCAGGCTAGTCGAGTAAAAACACGTGCGAGAGGATGGATCCCGCAGGCTAGTCGAGTAAAAACACGTGCGAGAGGATGCATCCCGCAGGCTAGTCGAGTACAAACACGTGCGTGAGGATGCTTCCCGCAGGCTAGTCGAGTAAACACACGTGCGAGGTTTTGTGGGATGCGCATGCGCAGGTTTTGTGGGAATGCGCATGGGCAGGTTTTTTGGGATGCGCATGCGCAGGTATTTTGGGATGCGGCATGGCTAGTCGAGCAAAAACACGTGCGAGAGGATGCATCCCGCAGGCTGGTCGAGCAAAAACACGTGCGAGAGGATGCATCCCGCAGGCTAGTCGAGCAAAAACACGTGCGAGAGGATGCATCCCGCAGGCTAGTCGAGTAAAAAACACGTGCGAGAGGATGCTTCCCGCAGGCTAGTCGAGTAAAAACATGCGCAGGTTTTGTGGGATGCGCATACGAAGGTTTTTTTGGGATTGCACATGCGCAGGTTTTTTGGGATGCGCATGGCTAGTCGAGCAAAAACACGTGCGATAGGATGCATCCCGCAGGCTAGTCGAGTAAAAACACGTGCGAGAGGATGCTTCCCGCAGGCTAGTCGAGCAAAAACACGTGCGAGGGGATGCATCCCGCAGGGTAGTCGAGTACAAACACGTGCGTGAGGATGCTTCCCGCAGGCTAGTCGAGTAAACACACGTGCGAGAGGATGCATCTCGCAGGCTAGTCGAGTAAAAACACGTGCGAGAGGATGCATCCGCAGGCTAGTCGAGTAAAAACACGTGCGAGAGGAATGCATCCCGCAGGCTAGTCGAGTACAAACACGTGCGAGAGGATGCATCCCGCAGGGCTAGCCGAGTAAAAACACCTGCGAGAGGATGCATCCCGCAGGCTAGTCGAGTAAAAACACGTGCGAGAGGATGCATCCCCGCAGGCTAGTCGAGTAAAAAACACGTGCGAGGAGGATGCATCCCGCAGGCTAGTCGAGTTAAAAACACGTGCGAGAGGATGCATCCCGCAGGCTAGTCGAGTAAAAACACGTGCGAGAGGATGCATCCCGCAGGCTAGTCGAGTAAAAACACGTGCGAGAGAATGCATCCCGCAGGCTAGTCGAGTACAAACACGTGCGAGAGGATGCATCCCGCAGGCTAGCCGAGTAAAAACACCTGCGAGAGGATGCATCCCGCAGGCTAGTCGAGTAAAAACACGTGCGAGAGGATGCATCCCGCAGGCTAGTCGAGTAAAAAACACGTGCGAGAGGATGCATCCCGCAGGCTAGTTCGAGTAAAAACACGTGCGAGAGGATGCATCCCGCAGGCTAATCGAGTAAAAAACACGTGCGAGAGGATGCATCCCGCAGGCTAGTCGAGTAAAAACACGTGCGAGAGGATGCTTCCCGCAGGCTAGTCGAGTAAAAACACGTGCGAGAGGATGCTTCCCGCAGGCTAGTCGAGTAAAAACACGTGCGAGAGGATGCATCCCGCAGGCTAGTCGAGTAAAAAACACGTGCGAGAGGATGCATCCCGCAGGCTAGTCGAGTAAAAACACGTGCGAGAGGTATGCATCCCGCAGGCTAGACGAGTAAAAACACGTGCGGAGAGGATGCTTCCCGCAGGCTAGTCGAGTAAAAACACGTGCGAGAGGATGCATCCCGCAGGCTAGTCGAGTAAAAACACGTGCGAGAGGATGCATCCCGCAGGCTAGTCGAGTAAAAACACGTGCGAGAGGATGCATCCCGCAGGCTAGTCGAGTAAAAACACGTGCGAGAGGATGCATCCCGCAGGCTAGTCGTGGTAAAAACACGTGCGAGAGGATGCATCCCGCAGGCTAGTCGAGTACAAACACGTGCGTGAGGATGCTTCCCGCAGGCTAGTCGAGTAAACACACGTGTGAGAGGATGCATCTCGCAGGCTAGTCGAGTAAAAACACGTGCGAGAGGATGCATCCCGCAGGCTAGTCGAGTAAAAACACGTTCGAGAGGATGCATCCGGCAGGCTAGTCGAGTAAAAACACGTGCGAGAGGATGCATCCCGCAGGCTAGTCGAGTAAAAACACGTGCAAGAGGATGCATCCCGCAGGCTAGTCGAGTAAAAACACGTGCGAGAGGATGCATCCCGCTGGCTAGTCGAGTAAAAAAACCTGCGAGAGGATGCATCCCGCAGGCTAGTCGAGTAAAAACACGTGCGAGAGGATGCATCCCGCAGGCTAGTCGAGTAAAAACACGTGCGAGAGGATGCATCCCGCAGGCTAGTCGAGTACAAACACGTGCGTGAGGATGCTTCCCGCAGGCTAGTCGAGTAAACACACGTGCGAGAGGATGCATCTCGCAGGCTAGTCGAGTAAAAACACGTTCGAGAGGGATGCATCCGGCAGGCTAGTCGAGTAAATACACGTGCGAGAGGATGCATCCCGCAGGCTAGTCGAGTAAAAACACGTGCGAGAGGATGCATCCCGCAGGCTAGTCGAGTAAAAACACGTGCGAGAGGATGCATCCCGCAGGCTAGTCGAGTAAAACACGTTCGAGAGGATGCATCCGGCAGGCTAGTCGAGTAAAATACACGTGCGAGAGGATGCATCCCGCAGGCTAGTCGAGTAAAAACACGTGCGAGAGGATGCATCCCGCAGGCTAGTCGAGTAAAAACACGTGCGAGAGGATGCATCCCGCTGGCTAGTCGAGTAAAAAACACGTGCGAGAGGATGCATCCCGCAGCTAGTCGAGTAAAAACACGTGCGAGAGGATGCATCCCGCAGGCTAGTCGAGTAAAAACACGTGCGAGAGGATGGATCCCGCAGGCTAGTCGAGTAAAAACACGTGCGAGAGGATGCATCCCGCAGGCTAGTCGAGTAAAAACACGTGCGAGAGGATGCATCCCGCAGGCTAGTCGAGTAAAAACACGTGCGAGAGGATGCATCCCGCAGGCTAGTCGAGCAAAAACACGTGCGAGGGGATGCATCCCGCAGGGTAGTCGAGCAAAAACACGTGCGAGAGGATGCATCCCGCATGCTAGTCGAGCAAAAACACGTGCGAGAGGATGCATGCGCAGGCTAGTCGAGTAAAAACACGTGCGCGAGGATGCATCCCGCAGGCTAGTCGAGTAAAAAGACGTGCGAGAGGATGCATCCCGCATGCTAGTCGAGTAAAAACACGTGCGAGAGAATGCATCCCGCAGGCTAGTCGAGTAAAGACACGTGCGAGAGGATGGTCCCCCGCAGCCTAGTCGAGTAAAAACACGTGCGAGAGGATGCATCCCGCAGGCTAGTCGAGTAAAAACACGTGCGAGAGAATGCATCCCGCAGGCTAGTCGAGTAAAAACACGTGCGAGAGGATGCTTCCCGCAGGCTAGTCGAGTAAAAACACGTGCGAGAGGATGCATCCCGCAGGCTAGTCGAGTAAAAACACGTGCGAGAGGATGCATCCCGCAGGCTTAGTCGAGTAAAAACACGTGCGAGAGGATGCATCCCGCAGGCTAGTCGAGTAAAAACACGTGCGAGAGGATGCATCCGGCAGGCTAGTCGAGTAAATACACGTTCGAGAGGATGCATCCGGCAGGCTAGACGAGTAAATACACGTGCGAGAGGATGCATCTCCGCAGGCTAGTCGAGTAAAAACACGTGCCAGAGGATGCATCCCGCAGGCTAGTCGAGTAAAAACACGTGCGAGAGGATGCATCCCGCTGGCTAGTCGAGTAAAAAAAGCTGCGAGAGGATGCACCCCCGCAGGCTAGTCGAGTAAAAACACGTGCGAGAGGATGCATCCCCGCAGGCTAGTCGAGTAAAAACACGTGCGAGAGGATGCATCCCGCTGGCTAGTCGAGTAAAAACACGTGCGAGAGGATGCATCCCGCAGGCTAGTCGAGTAAAAACACGTGCGAGAGGATGCATCCCGCAGGCTAGTCGAGTAAAAACACGTGCGAGAGGATGCATCCCGCAGGCTAGTCGAGTACAAACACGTGCGTGAGGATGCTTCCCGCAGGCTAGTCGAGTAAAACACACGTGCGAGAGGGTGCATCCCGCAGGCTAGTCGAGTAAAAAACACGTGCGAGAGGATGCATCCCGCCGCTAGTCGAGTAAAAACACGTGCGAGAGGATGCATCCCGCAGGCTAGTCGAGTACAAACACGTGCGTGAGGATGCTTCCCCGCAGGCTAGTCGAGTAAACACACGTGCGAGGTTTTGTGGGATGCGCATGCGCAGGTTTTGTGGGATGCGCATGGGCAGGTTTTTTTGGGATGCGCATGCGCAGGTATTTTGGGATGCGCATCGGCTAGTCGAGCAAAAACACGTGCGAGAGGATGCATCCCGCAGGCTAGTCGAGCAAAAACACGTGCGAGAGGATGCATCCCGCAGGCTGGTCGAAGCAAAAACACGTGCGAGAGGATGCATCCCGCAGGCTAGTCGAGCAAAAACACGTGCGAGAGGATGCATCCCGCAGGGCTAGTCGAGTAAAAACACGTGCGAGAGGATGCATCCCGCAGGCTAGTCGAGTAAAAAGACGTGCGAGAGGATGCATCCCGCAGGCTAGTCGAGTAAAAACACGTGCGAGAGGGATGCATCCCGCAGGCTAGTCGAGTAAAAACATGTGCGAGAGGATGCTTCCCGCAGTCTAGTCGAGTAAAAACACATGCGAGAGAGGATGCTTCCCGCAGGCTAGTCGAGTAAAAAACACGTGCGGGAGGATGCATCCCGCAGGCTAGGTCGAGTAAAAACACGTGCGAGAGGATGCATCCCGCAGGCTAGTCGAGTAAAAACACGTGCGACAGGATGCATCCCCCTGCCTAGTCGAGTAAAAACACCTGCGAGAGGATGCACCCCCGCAGGCTAGTCGAGTAAAAAACACGTGGGAGAGGATGCATCCCGCAGGCTAGCCGAGTAAAAACACCTGCGAGAGGATGCATCCCGCAGGCTAGTCGAGTAAAAACACGTGCGAGAGGATGCATCCCGCAGGCTAGTCGAGTAAAAACACGTGCGAGAGGATGCATCCCGCAGGCTAGTCGAGTAAAAAACACGTGCGAGAGGATGCATCCCGCAGGCTAGTCGAGTAAAAACACGTGCGAGAGGATGCATCCCGCAGGCTAGTCGAGTACAAACACGTGCGTGAGGATGCTTCTCGCAGGCTAGTCGAGTAAACACACGTGCGAGGTTTTGTGGGATGCGCATGCGCAGGTTTTGTGGGATGCGCATGGGCAGGTTTTTTGGGATGCGCATGCGCAGGTATTTTGGGATGCGCATGGCTAGTCGAGCAAAAACACGTGCGAGAGGATGCATCCCGCAGGCTAGTCGAGCAAGAAACACGTGCGAGAGGATGCATCCCGCAGGCTGGTCGAGCAAAAAACACGTGCGAGAGGATGCATCCCGCAGGCTAGTCGAGCAAAAACACGTGCGAGAGGATGCATCCCGCAGGCTAGTCGAGTAAAAAAGCACGTGCGAGAGGATGCATCCCGCAGGGCTAGTCGAGTAAAAAGACGTGCGAGAGGATGCATCCCGCAGGCTAGTCGAGTAAACACGTGCGAGAGGATGCATCCCGCAGGCTAGTCGAGTAAAAACATGTGCGAGAGGGATGCTTCCCGCAGTCTAGTCGAGTAAAAACTCATGCGAGAGGATGCTTCCCGCAGGCTAGTCGAGTAAAAACACGTGCGGGAGGATGCATCCCGCAGGCTAGTCGAGTAAAAACACGTGCGAGAGGATGCATCCCGCAGGCTAGTCGAGTAAAAACACGTGCGACAGGATGCATCCCGCAGGCTAGTCGAGTAAAAACACGTGCGAGAGGATGCACCCGCCGTCA